>NC_088399.1:89293701-89343701 GCF_034236695.1 Oncorhynchus nerka | reverse complement strand
AAGTGTAAATAAGTTTAAAAAACTTCTGCTTACTCAGTGCGTAATGTAATTTCAGCTACTCTGCAGCCGGTTCTGTCTCTGACAATCTGCCTGAAACTGATAGAGGGGAGTGGATGATCTGAATAGTCTGGCTGATCTTCCAGTCTATCTCCCCTCCGGAAACCTTAAGCACTAGTGACAGCCCTACTACTCTCTGTGTCGCTATCCAGTGTATTGAGGAGAATGTGAGCATTCATCACAAAATGGTACAGTGAGCAGACCTGCAATGGTAAGTAGTAGCTGCCAGCATGCCACACACTGTTTAACATGGAGTGTTATTATTCCTCCTCTGTTTGTGTGAGAAAGGTACTTTCATTGAAGGGTTGAGACGACGGAGGGACGGAGGGAGGGACGGAGGGAGGGAGGGAGGGACGGAGGGAGGGACGGGGACGGAGGGAGGGACGGAGGGAGGGAGGGAGGGAGGGAGGGACGGAGGGAGGGACGGACGGTGGGAGGGAGGGAGGGACGGAGGGAGGGACGGAGGGAGGGACGGAGGGAGGGACGGACGGAGGGAGGGACGGAGGGACGGACGGAGGGAGGGAGGGAGGGACGGAGGGAGGGACGGAGGGACGGAGGGACGGAGGGAGGGAGGGAGGGACGGTGGGACGGACGGAGGGAGGGAGGGAGGGACGGAGGGAGGGACGGAGGGACGGAGGGAGGGACGGAGGGAGGGACGGAGGGACGGACGGAGGGACGGACGGAGGGAGGGAGGGACGGAGGGAGGGACGGAGGGACGGAGGGAGGGACGGAGGGACGGACGGAGGGAGGGTGGGACGGAGGGACGGAGGGAGGGACGGAGGGAGGGACGGAGGGACGGAGGGAGGGACGGAGAGAGGGAGACAATAGTGATCATGAAAATAGACTGGAGTATGAGTCAGTGAGCGAGTGAGTACATTTGTGGAATGACCAGATTAAAGGGAGGGGTGCATATGGTGAATATCACAGCATTAGAACTATGAGTGTTGTTGTAATGGTGTGTTTTATCGTTTCATGGTCACAGGATCCCTTGTCCTCAGCGTGTTAAAATGTGATTTTCTTCTTATTAATGTGAATATTCTGAAGCCTACTGTTGGAAACCCATCTCTATACAGGTGTTATTATGGCGTGTCAGCAAGGTGGCTTTTAAATATGAGAATGCATCTTGAGCTTATGGGTAATTGTGATTAACTTCTTGCGTCGAGCCATCCCGGATCCGGGATCGTGAATACAGCCTCAAGCTCATTACCATAACGCAACGTTAACTATTCATGAAAATCGCAAATGAAATGAAATTAATCTATTTGCTCTCAAGCTTAGCCTTTTGTTAACAACACTGTCATCTCAGATTTTCAAAATATGCTTCTCAACCATTGCAAAACAAGCATTTGTGTAACAGTATTGATGGCTAACGTAGCATTTAGTGTTAGCATTCAGCATGCAACATTTTCCACAAAAACCAGAAAAGCATTCAAATAAAATAATTTACCTTTGAAGAACTTCAGATGTTTTCAATGAGGAGACTCTCAGATAGCAAATTTTCAGTTTTTCCTGAAAGATTATTTGTTTAGGACAAATCGCTCCGTTTTAGGCGTCACGTTTAGCTACGAAAAAAAACCTGTATCCAGGATTGTGTAAAACTATCCGCAAGCTCATTAGCATAACACAACGTTAACTATTCATGAAAATCGCAAATGAAATGAAATTAATCTATTTGCTCTCAAGCTTAGCCTTTTGTTAACACTGTCATCTCAGATTTTCAAAATATGCTTTTGAACCATAGCTAAACAAGCATTTGTGTAACAGTATTGATAGCCTAGCATCGTATTATGTCTCTCTTTCACCATGCAACATTTTCCCCAAAAATGAAGAACTTCAGATGTTTTCAATGAGGAGACTCTGTTAGATAGCAAATGTTCCGTTTTTACAAAAAATATTATTTGTGTCGACTAATCGCTCCGTTTTGTTCATCACATTTGGGGAGGGAAAAAAAAAATATATATATTAAGTCATTAAAACGCGAACTTTTTTCCAAATTAACTCCATAATATCGACAGAAACATGGCAAACCGATGTTTAGAATCAATCCTCAAGGTGTTTTTCACATATCTATCGACGATAAAATCCATCGTGGCATTTTACTTTCTCTTCTGAAGAAATGGAACGCGCATGGACCTACAGATTACGCACACAGGACACCGGGCGGGACACCAGGTAAATGTAGTCTCTTATGGTCAATCTTCCAATGATATGCCTACAAACACGTCACAATGCTGCAGACACCTCGGGGAATAGACAGAAATCGCAGGCTCATTCCTGGCGCATTCACAGCCATATAAGGAGACATTGGAACACAGCGCCTTCAGAATCTGGGGCATTTCCTGTATGAAACTTCATCTTGGTTTCGCCTGTTGCATTAGTTCTGGGGCACTCACAGATAATATCTTTGCAGTTTTGGAGACGTCAGAGTTTTGTCTTTCCAAGGCTGTCAATTCCATGCATAGTCGAGCATCTTTTCGTGACAAAATATTGCGCTTAAAACGGGCACGTCTTTTTATCCAATAATGACATAGCGCCCCCATAGGTTGAACAGGTTAAGGTCTCATGTACCCTGCCAAGGCTCCCTGTCTATCCAACTTGAATCTTTGATAGCTCCACTAGGAAGAGAGCGATATGAGCAGTATGGTTCTGTCTGATGGGCGCTGAAGGCCCGTAGGGGAGTTGTACTCGTTATAACTCGCATAGCAGTTAAAAAAGGCATCCATGACCAAGGGGATACGCAGGCAAACTCTCAGTGGAGGAAGCTGTGTGTGTGTGTGTGTGTGTGTGTGTGTGTGTGTGTGTGTGTGTGTGTGTGTGTGTGTGTGTGTGTGTGTGTGTGTGTGTGTGTGTGCGTGCGTGCAAGCAGGCGTTGTCATGTGTGTCTCCACCCAAGCAGATGTAAACCACAAACGGTCCCTGGATCCCTGACAACACAGTGTACCAATAAACATGCAACTGTACTGTATATCCCAGAACAACAGTGATTAGTCCTGTTGTGTACCCTGCTCTTTTCCACATTATACAGCCAGCTATACAGTGCTAGTTAATGTCCTTTTATGTAATTGTCATAATGGTCGTTGATCTGTGTACTGTAAGCCTGGCCAAGGAAATGTAATAGTATTTTGAGTAGGTTGCAGGTCGTTGTATTTGACTTGATTTGTAATGGCTCTTGAATGCTGTAGGCTGTAAACATCAAAGCCTTGTGAAAGTCTATGTTCCAGGCTGACTACATTTCAGACGCATGGCAGGTCCCACATCGCATGGATAGCTGTTTAACATATTGGCTAACCATATCATATGATGTACAGTATGTGTGTGTGTGTGAGTTTTAGCCTGTGCGTGCTTACCTGTGTGCGTGTGTGAGTTTTAGCCTGTGCGTGCGTACCTGTGTGCGTGTGTGCGTGTGTGCGTGTGTGCGTGTGCGCGTGTGCGTGTGTGCGTGTGTGTGCGTGTGTGTGTGTGTGTGTGTGTGTGTGTGTGTGTGTGTGTACGTGCATTTGTGTGCAAGTATGGATGTGTGCCTGCTTCAAAATCTAATTTTATTTGTCACATACACACAGCGAAATGCTTGTGTTTCTAGCACTAACAGTGCAGTATTATCTAACAATTTCACAACAATACATATAAATCTGAAGTAAAGGAATGGAATTAAGAATATATAAATATTTGGGCGAATATTTGTCAGAGTGGCATAGACTAAGATACTGCTGAATATTATAGAATACAGTATTTATGAGATGAGTGATGCAAAACATGTAAACAATTTAAAAGTGACTTGTGTTCCATTATTAAAGTGGCCAGTGATTCCGAGTCTATGTATGTACAGTGGTTCCTCCTTCAAAAGTTGTGAGCTTACACCGTGGGACTTAGAGGTACCCAGGGTCACGGCGTCATTGCTCCGGACAACCACAAGGGGGAGATAGAGCACTCATTATGCACTTGGGTCCCAAGGTTTTATTGACACACCTACTCATTCCAGGTTTTTTCTTTATTTTTACTAATTTATACATTGTAGAATAATAGTGAAGACATCACAACTATGAAATCAGTTGAAATCAAATTCTTATTTACAAGGGCAACCCACTCCTTCCTCCCCATCGGGAGATTGAACCTCATACTCCCGTCCGCAAGACACAGGGATTCTTTAGCTAAATAGCCCAGTACTGTACTGCCGACCGTCACATTGTACAGCGCCATATTTTACGTTCCATCCTAACAGAAACCCAGAGGGTTTTTAGTTTTTTATGGAATAGACACACCATAATATAAATCAAGTTAATTAAGCAAGTACCAGTCAAAGTTTGGACACACCTACTCCTTCCAGGATTTTTCTATATTTTTCCTATTTTCTACAGAATAATAGAATAATAGTGAAGACATCACATCTATAAAGTAACACATATGGAATAAGTTAAGAACAAATTCGTATTTACAAGGACAGCCTAATCCTTCCTCCCGGTCAGGGAATTGAACCACAGTCTCCCGCGTGCCTGCAATATGGAAGAATATTGAATGCTTCTCAAAGATGCCCTCTAGTGGTTAAACTAGCACTGACTCGCATTAACAGAAAAACTGTCTGACAATTAAATGACTTGCCACAGAATGCAGTATGACGCAACTTTTAAAGGAGGAGCCACTGTAGGACAGCAGCCTCTAATGTGCTAGTGATAGCTTTTTAACAGTACTTAACAGTCTGATGTCCTTGAGATAGAAGCTGTTTTTCAGGCTCTCTGTCCCAGCTTTGATGCACCTGTACTGACCTCACCTTCTAGATGATAGCTGGGTGAACAGGCAGTGGCTTGGGTGGTTGTTGTCCTTGATGATTTTTTTGGCCTTCCTGTGACATCGGGTGCTGCAGGTGTCTTGGAGTGCAGATAGTTTGCCAGGCGGTGATACAGCCCAACAGGATGCTTGTGAGGGTTTTTGGTGCCAAGCCACATTTCTTCAACCTCCTGAGGTTGAAAAGGACTTAAGTTCCTGTATGTTATCAGAATCACACCATGAGTCGTTAATCATGAAAAATACAACCCCGCCCTTCTTCTTCCAGAGATATATTTATTCCTGTCTGCGCAATGAACTGAGAACCCAACTGGCTGGACGGACTCAGACAGTATATCCCCAGAGAGCCATGTGAAACAGGGTATGTTACAATCCCTGATGTCTCTCTGGAAAGAAATTCTCGCCCTGAGCTTGTCAACTTTATTATCCAGTAACTGAAAATTAGCGAGTAGTATACTTGGAAGCGGTGGGTGGTATGCATGCCTCCTAAGTCAGACTAGAAGACCACTCCGAGTACCTCTCCTCCGGCCTCTGGAATCAGTTCAATTGCCCTGGGGTGTACGAACAAAGGATCCGATTCAGGAAAGTCGTATTCCTTGTCGTAACAACAGGGCTCCGGGCAGCCGAGCGGAAATGGAGGAAAACTCGCCTCCCTGCGGACCTGGCATCCTTTCACTCCCTCCTCTCTACATTTTCCTCTTCTGCCTCTGCTGCTAAAGCCACTTTCTACCACTCTAAATTCCAAGCATCTGCCTCTAACCCTAGGAAGCTCTTTGCCACCTTCTCCTCCCTCCTGAATCCTCCTCCCCCTCCCCCCCTCCTCCCTCTCTGCAGATGACTTCGTCAACCATTTTGAAAAGAAGGTCGACGACATCCGATCCTCGTTTGCTAAGTCAAACGACACCGCTGGTTCTGCTCACACTGCCCTACCCTGTGCTCTGACCTCTTTCTCCCTCTCTCTCCAGATGAAATCTCGCGTCTTGTGACGGCCGGCCGCCCAACAACCTGCCCGCTTGACCCTATCCCCTCCTCTCTTCTCCAGACCATTTCCGGAGACCTTCTCCTTACCTCACCTCGCTCATCAACTCATCCCTGACCGCTGGCTACGTCCCTTCCGTCTTCAAGAGAGCGAGAGTTGCACCCCTTCTGAAAAACCTACACTCGATCCCTCCGATGTCAACAACTACAGACCAGTATCCCTTCTTTCTTTTCTCTCCAAAACTCTTGAACGTGCCGTCCTTGGCCAGCTCTCCCGCTATCTCTCTCAGAATGACCTTCTTGATCCAAATCAGTCAGGTTTCAAGACTAGTCATTCAACTGAGACTGCTCTTCTCTGTATCACGGAGGCGCTCCGCACTGCTAAAGCTAACTCTCTCTCCTCTGCTCTCATCCTTCTAGACCTATCGGCTGCCTTCGATACTGTGAACCATCAGATCCTCCTCTCCACCCTCTCCGAGTTGGGCATCTCCGGCGCGGCCCACGCTTGGATTGCGTCCTACCTGACAGGTCGCTCCTACCAGGTGGCGTGGCGAGAATCCGTCTCCTCACCACGTGCTCTCACCACTGGTGTCCCCCAGGGATCTGTTCTAGGTCCTCTCCTATTCTCGCTATACACCAAGTCACTTGGCTCTGTCATAACCTCACATGGTCTCTCCTATCATTGCTATGCAGACGACACACAATTAATCTTCTCCTTTCCCCCTTCTGATGACCAGGTGGCGAATCGCATCTCTGCATGTCTGGCAGACATATCAGTGTGGATGACGGATCACCACCTCAAGCTGAACCTCGGCAAGACGGAGCTGCTCTTCCTCCCGGGGAAGGACTGCCCGTTCCATGATCTCGCCATCACGGTTGACAACTCCATTGTGTCCTCCTCCCAGAGCGCTAAGAACCTTGGCGTGATCCTGGACAACACCCTGTCGTTCTCAACTAACATCAAGGCGGTGGCCCGTTCCTGTAGGTTCATGCTCTACAACATCCGCAGAGTACGACCCTGCTTCACACAGGAAGCGGCGCAGGTCCTAATCCAGGCACTTGTCATCTCCCGTCTGGATTACTGCAACTCGCTGTTGGCTGGGCTCCCTGCCTGTGCCATTAAACCCTACAACTCATCCAGAACGCCGCAGCCCGTCTGGTGTTCAACCTTCCCAAGTTCTCTCACGTCACCCCGCTCCTCCGCTCTCTCCACTGGCTTCCAGTTGAAGCTCGCATCCGCTACAAGACCATGGTGCTTGCCTACGGAGCTGTGAGGGGAACGGCACCTCAGTACCTCCAGGCTCTGATCAGGCCCTACACCCAAACAAGGGCCCTGCGTTCATCCACCTCTGGCCTGCTCGCCTCCCTACCACTGAGGAAGTACAGTTCCCGCTCAGCCCAGTCAAAACTGTTCGCTGCTCTGGCCCCCCAATGGTGGAACAAACTCCCTCACGACGCCAGGACAGCGGAGTCAATCACCACCTTCCGGAGACACCTGAAACCCCACCTCTTTAAGGAATACCTAGGATAGGATAAAGTAATCCCTCTCACCCCCCTTAATAGATTTAGATGCACTATTGTAAAGTGGCTGTTCCACTGGATGTCATAAGGTGAATGCACCAATTTGTAAGTCGCTCTGGATAAGAGCGTCTGCTAAATGACTTAAATGTAATGTAAATGTAACGCTGGTAGTGCTAGAGTTACTGCCGCTCTGATATTCAATAGTTCTTCCCTGCTGTATGTAATAACAGAAAACCATTTCTGGGCTAATAATGTAAGAAATAACACATAAGAAAACAAAATACTGCAGTTTCCTGAGAGCTAGAAGCACAGCAGCCCTCTCTGTCGGCGCGATTCTATTTTACTTTGTGCAGGCATGTGTGTGTGTGTGTGTCTGTGTGTGTGTGTGTGTGTGTGTCTGTGTGTCTGTGTCTGTATCTGTGTTAGACACAGTGGTGGGAAGCCTCCTAGGGTTGGGAAGCTCCCTAGGGTTAAGAAGCTTGTGTGAAGGCAGCAGAAACCTCATTAAGACAGTAGCTGAGTGAATGTGTACCACCCAGTCTCACAAATCCCTCTCTTTTCCCCTGCTTTACAAAGATAATGACAGTAATTAATCCGTTGTGAGGAATTGTTGTCCCTCAAACGCTTTTTGAAGATATTGCACTTAAAGCAGACATAATCAAGGTGTTGGGTTATTACTCCACCCTCACAACTCACTTGGATTGGTATTTTTGTTCAAATATAGAGGATAATCTGTCACACTTAAGCACAATATGTTGCTGTCTCTATTCTTGGTAGTCTTACTGAGATTCTACAGTATGTTACTGGCTCTATGCTTGGTAGTCTTACTGAGATTCTACAGTATGTTACTGGCTCTATGCTTGGTAGTCTTATTGAGATTCTACAGTATATTACTGTGTCTATGCTTGGTAGTCTTATTGAGATTCTACAGTATATTACTGTGTCTATGCTTGGTAGTCTTACTGAGATTATACAGTATGTTACTGGCTCTATGCTTGGTAGTCTTACTGAGATTCTACAGTATATTACTGTGTCTATGCTTGGTAGTCTTATTGATATTCTACAGAATGTTACTGGCTCTATGCTTGGTAGTCTTATTGAGATTCTACAGTATGTTACTGTGTCTATGCTTGGTAGTCTTATTGAGATTCTACAGTATGTTACTGTGTCTATGCTTGGTAGTCTTACTGAGATTCTACAGTATATTACTGTGTCTATGCTTGGTAGTTTTACTGAGATTCTACAGTATGTTACTGGCTCTATGCTTGGTAGTCTTATTGAGATTCTACAGTATATTACTGTGTCTATGCTTGGTAGTCTTATTGAGATTCTACAGTATGTTACTGTGTCTATGCTTGGTAGTCTTATTGAGATTCTACAGTATGTTACTGTGTCTATGCTTGGTAGTCTTACTGAGATTCTACAGTATGTTACTGGCTCTATGCTTGGTAGTCTTATTGAGATTCTACAGTATGTTACTGGCTCTATGCTTGGTAGACTTTTTTGAGATTCTACAGTATATTACTGTGTCTATGCTTGGTAGTCTTATTGAGATTCTACAGTATGTTACTGTGTCTATGCTTGGTAGTCTTACTGAGATTCTACAGTATGTTACTGGCTCTATGCTTGGTAGTCTTATTGAGATTCTACAGTATGTTACTGGCTCTATGCTTGGTAGTCTTATTGAGATTCTACAGTATATTACTGGCTCTATGCTTGGTAGTCTTACTGAGATTCTACAGTATATTACTGTGTCTATGCTTGGTAGTCTTATTGATATTCTACAGTATGTTACTGTGTCTATGCTTGGTAGTCTTATTGAGATTCTACAGTATGTTACTGTGTCTATGCTTGGTAGTCTTACTGAGATTCTACAGTATGTTACTGGCTCTATGCTTGGTAGTCTTATTGAGATTCTACAGTATGTTACTGGCTCTATGCTTGGTAGTCTTATTGAGATTCTACAGTATGTTACTGGCTCTATGCTTGGTAGTCTTATTGAGATTCTACAGTATGTTACTGGCTCTATGCTTGGTAGTCTTATTGAGATTCTACAGTATGTTACTGGCTCTATGTTTGGTAGTCTTACTGAGATTATACAGTATGTTACTGGCTCTATGCTTGGGAGTCTTACTGAGATTATACTGTCAGATAATAAAAGTGAAAAAAACATATTTGTAATGAACCTGTGGCCATCAAATGATCAAAGAAATTGGCAAATAACACTGTTTGTATTGTCACGCCCCCCCCCCCCCTCCCCTCAGGAGCTAGAGGGCGCCAGGCTGCCCTGCATCACTCACTCCTATCATCTTTTACGCACACCTGCCTTTCCTCGTCACGCGCATCAACGTTATTGGACTCACCTGGACTCACTTATCATCTGTTTATTACCTCCCCTATATTTGTCAGTTCCCTGCTCTGTTCCCACTGCTGCATTGATTGATGTTTGTCTGCATTATTAGTTTGCTGACGCTGTTCCTGACTCGTTCCATGTCCGTTCTTTATTAAATGTGTTATTTCCCCGTACCTGCTTGGTCTCTCCAGCGTCATCCCATGTGACGTGTATGTTAAAATGCATCACATTGTAAAAATCTGTGGCTAGTTATCCAATTGTGAGCCAATGGTGGGTGGAGAGAAAGAGAGAGAGAGAGAGAGAGAGAGAGAGAGAGATAGAGAGGGGAGAGAGAGAGAGAGAGAGAGATAGAGACAGAGAGACAGAGAGAGAGAGAGAGAGAGAAAGAGAGAGAGAGAGAGAGAGGAGAGAGAGAGAGAGAGAGATAGAGAGGGGAGAGAGAGAGAGAGAGAGAGATAGAGACAGAGAGACAGAGAGAGAGAGAGAAAGAGAGAGAGAGAGAGAGAGGAGAGAGAGAGCGAGACAGAGAGACAGAGAGACAGAGAGAGAGAAATAGGAGGGAGAAAGAGGGAAGAGGGGGAGCGGGAGAGATTAATTGTTTGTTGAAGACAGTATGTGCAGAATAGAAGGTACTTACTCTCTTCTCACTCAAGTTCTTTGAAGGCGACAAGTTGAAAGGTGAATCATATTAAAGGGATCCTCTGTGATCTCCTGGGGCGGTTATGCAAAAGCTTTTATAAATATTTCACTCACTATTCTACTTTATTAGCATAGCCAATAGGATCTCTGTACGCATGACGCAATTTGAAGTACACACACTCCTCTGTTATTATTCAGTGTTTAATTATTCAGAACTTTTTTTATATTGATCTGGTAGTTTCTCCCTGTGAGATTAACATGAAGACCGGTTGGCAGTGGGTTTTCACTGCTACTTGCATCGTGCCAGTTCTAGTACCTTATCAAAATGGCTTTTGAACTAAGCACATTTTTTCCGGAGACACCTACTTTGATACGCCACTTAACAGAGGCTTTTATCCAATGCAGCTTAAGTTACAGTTTAGTGAGTACATACATTTATGCAGTGAGATCCAACAGTACTGGGACAGTGACACATTGTTTGTTTTGGCTCTGTACTCCAGCACTTTGGATTTGAAATGGTACAATGACTATGAGGTTAAAGTGCAGACTGTCAGCTTTAACTCGAGCTGTAATTTTTTTTAACGGTTCACCAGATATGGATGAAAATACCCTCAAATTAAATGTGACAGTCTGCACTTTAACCTCACAGTCATTGTACCATTTCAAATCCAATGTTCTGGAGTTCTCCTTTTGGAGTTCACTGCATGTGCATGCCAGGGGCCGTGGGTGCAATTCCTACATGGCTCGTACACACATACTAAGACTGTGTGTGCTCTACATGGCTCGTACACACATACTAAGACTGTGTGTGCTCTACATGGCTCGTACACACATACTAAGACTGTGTGTGCTCTATATGGCTCTTCCACACATACTAAGACTGTGTGTGCTCTACATGGCTCGTACACACATACTAAGACTGTGTGTGCTCTACATGGCATGGCTAACACCCATCTTTATCAAGCAGAACCACGCGGCACCTTCTGACACATAGTCATGTGGATTTGAATAGAGCTTTAAGGAGAAGCATTGCTAATGGTAGCAGTGGGCTTCTGGAGGCCTGTGGGGCAAAAGTCAACCCATATCAGGTTTGGAGGTTTATGGTACATACTGTACATTGTGCCTGACTTTCAATGATCCTATTGACACGCAATCTCAGAAAGTGCTAAATGTGGACTACTTTTTTCTGGTTCAGTGATTTACCCTCCGATGCAATTTCATGTCTAATGCATATAAAGTGTTGTTTTCACTCTATTGAGAGAGCGTATCACCACTAGTCTTTGCTATTGCTGTCAGCTATCTGCTTCCTTTGCTGATCTAGAATGTATCATATCTTAGTTTTAACCCATGGTATAGCCTGCATACAGATGCAGGATCGGAATTTGATCACCCTGTTGCAGGAAAACTTTCCTGCAATGTAGGACATTTTAAACTTGTAGTCTATTTGGCTTCTGAAAAGGCTTCTGAAGTCTGTCATTTCCACTTTGAAATTTTTGACTTGATTTGCCCTTGTATCAACTCCTACAAAAATGTCCGTACATTTTTTATCCACATAATAATTCACATGTTCTGTTGCTGCAGGATTATTTCTGCAAACTGGCTCAAATTAAGATCCTACAGTACATCTGTATGGTCTCTATTGATGTGTATATTTTCCCCACCTGTCTTCACAGTATGACTTTATTGAAACAAACTCCAGCCAACGAAATGTTAATAGCCTACCAAGCAGAGCTAGTGTAGCCCATAAATAAGCCTGAGCTTATGTACATTTGAAATGTTATAACGATCTTTACTTTGAAATGAGACCGTAGAATCAATATGTTCTCCCTCCACATGACGTTGATACATTCACAACTACTCTGTGCTCTACTCCTGGCTCCAGAGATCACACTGTAACGCCACTGTGCAATTTTAGCTGAATGACAACATTGGGCTGACTGGTTGGTTAGACTTGCCAGGCTGCTACTGGTTGTCTATGTACATCTTCAGATAATTCTGATTGGGGTATGTTATTGGTTCATAGTGTCTTATTGGTCGTTCTCACTGGTGTCTGTGTGCTATTTAGTTAATAGTGTCTCCAGATCATTCTGATTGGTGTATTGCATGATGTCTCCTTTTCCTTATAGGTTAACAGGATTCTCGATCCCTCCACCAGTCACGAGCACGGGGTCCGTCTTCTCCCTGCGTCTTACCAGTGACTTTGCTGTGAGCGCCCACGGCTTTAAATTATACTATGAAGGTAAGTCTCTTCTCCTATTGCCTCTCATTGTTTCTGCTGTTTATCTCTTGTATTCGCTCAGAAAATGAACAGCAGAGAGACTCCTGTTGGATGGGACGGCTTCTGATCCAGCTGGTGGTTCTGATACTTTGTTCTGATCTGTCAGAGTGTTTTATAAATATGGGTTAAACTGTCTGTGTGAGATCCCACTGTTAGACCAGCTGTTCTCTATAAGGTCCTCATCAGTCCACATCAAACCAAAAGTTATCAAAACCAGACACTGTAATGGTCCTACTGGACTAGACAGACATACTGGACTAGACAGACATACTGGACTAGAGAGACATACTGGACTAGACAGACATACTGGACTAGACAGACATACTGGACTAGACAGACATATTGGACTAGAGAGACATCCTGGACTAGAGAGACATACTGGACTAGAGAGACATACTGGACTAGACAGACATACTGGACTAGACAGACATACTGGACTAGAGAGACATACTGGACTAGAGAGACATACTGGACTAGACAGACATACTGGACTAGACAGACATACTGGACTAGAGAGACATACTGGACTAGACAGACATACTGGACTAGACAGACATACTGGACTAGAGAGACATACTGGACTAGACAGACATACTGGACTAGACAGACATACTGGACTAGACAGACATACTGGACTAGAGAGACATACTGGACTAGACAGACATACTGGACTAGACAGACATACTGGACTAGAGAGACATACTGGACTAGACAGACATACTGGACTAGAGAGACATACTGGACTAGAGAGACATACTGGACTAGACAGACATACTGGACTAGAGAGACATACTGGACTAGACAGACATACTGGACTAGACAGACATACTGGACTAGAGAGACATACTGGACTAGACAGACATACTGGACTAGACAGACATACTGGACTAGATAGACATACTGGACTAGAGAGACATACTGGACTAGACAGACATACGGGACTAGATAGACAAACTGGACTAGACAGACATACTGGACTAGACAGACATACTGGACTAGAGAGACATACTGGACTAGACAGACATACTGGACTAGACAGACATACTGGACTAGACAGACATACTGGACTAGAGAGACATACTGGACTAGACAGACATACTGGACTAGACAGACATACTGGACTAGACAGACATACTGGACTAGAAAGACATACTGGACTAGATAGACAAACTATACAGGCATTCTGGACTAGAGAGACATACTGGACTAGATAGACATACTGGACTAGACAGACATAGTGGACTAGACAGACATTCTGGACTAGACAGACATAGTGGACTAGACAGACATTCTGGACTAGACAGACATAGTGGACTATACGTACATTCTGGACTAGACAGACATAGTGGACTAGCCAGACATACTGGACTAGACAGACAAACTGGACTATACAGACATTCTGGACTAGACAGACATAGTGGACTAGACAGACATTCTGGACTAGACAGACAATACTGGACTAGATAGACATACTGGACTAGACAGACATAGTGGACTAGACAGACATTCTGGACTAGACAGACATAGTGGACTAGACAGACATTCTGGACTAGACAGACATAGTGGACTATACGTACATTCTGGACTAGACAGACACCTACCACCCTCCTCACCTCTACCATCCACCACCCTCCTCACCTCTACCACCCTCCACCCTCCTCACCTCTACCATCCACCACCCTCCTCACCTCTACCACCCTCCTCACCTCTACCACCCTCCTCACCTCTGCCACCCACGACCCTCCTCACCTCTACCACCCTCCTCACCTCTACCACCCACCACCCTCCTCACCTCTACCACCCTCCACCCTCCTCACCTCTACCACCCACCACCCTCCTCACCTCTACCATCCACCACCCTCCTCACCTCTACCACCCTCCACCCTCCTCACCTCTACCACCCACCACCCTCCTCACCTCTACCACCCACCACCCTCCTCACCTCTACCACCTACCACCCTCCTCACCTCTACCACCCCCTCTCCTCTACCACCCTCCAGTTGCCTATCCCTGGGCTAGACCTAGCTAAACGAACTGGCAAAATTTTACAGATTTTGTTTCGGAACTCAGTCCGGGTCTCAATAGTAGAATAAACCAGGTGCAATTTATACGTTTGGTTTTGCCTCAGAATATTTTCTGTGGTTATATCAATCACTGACAGTCACTCAATTAGCCTGTGTCACTCTCACTCAGATGTCATATTAAAAACTGCAAACATTTCTCTCCACCCTATTATGGAAAAATGTGTAAAATTGCAGCAAACTTCCTTTCAAACTGCAATATTTTCTTTACGCCCCATAGTAACATTTTCTTTACGCCACATCTGGGGAGAAAACCCTCAACAGTCTAGGGCTCTGACTGCGTGTGTGGCTACGCAGACCCACAAGCCACTGCAGCCCTTCATGATCACTGCACCCCCATCTCTGGTCTAGCCTATACCTAATGACAAATGCTCTTCAAATTGTCAATATGAGCATTTTATTTTGTACAGTTATCAATGAAAGTATTTACATCAAAAAGACAAGACAAGAGCTAAATCAACTAGTACATATTATAATTACCAACATAAAAATGTATTGTATACAGTTCCTTACCTTAATATTGTTGTCCTGATCTCAATGACAGATCTGTCAAAGTTGCGAAAACCCATTCAGGTCCAATAGAGACAAGACACCACCTGGTGGTAGCACTTTCAGTTTCCATGCCAACACTTACAATTTACTCAACCCTACCACAGAGTTTCTAAACCTACCGTACTGTACTGTCGTTGCTCCTACCACAGAGTTTCTAAACCTTATCGTACTGTACTCTCTTTGCTCCTACCAATAACGCATACGTTTCAGTCCTTACTGTGGCAATTCAAGATGGCGTTATCCACACCTCGAAAAAAACATTGCTCAAATACAAAAAATAAGCACATGTTTAGTGTTAGTGGATTGAATACATCTCTTTGCTCAGCTTTGACTTCCCCATTTAAACTCAACAGAAACGCACAAAAGCTTATTCCTCTTAAATTGTGTGCATACATTTGTTTGCATTTCTCCTTTGCCAAGATAATCCATCCACTTGACAGGTGTGGCATTTCAAGAAGCTGATTAAAAAGCATGATCATTACACAGATACACCTTGTGCTGGGGACAATAAAAGCCACTCTGAAATGTGCAGTTTTGTCACACAACACAATGCCACACATGTTTCAAGTTTTAAGGGAGTGTGCAATTGGAATGCTGACTGCAGGAACGTCCACCAGAGCTGTTACCCGATAATTTAATGTTCATAAATCTACCTTAAGCCACCTTCAATATCGTTTTAGAGAATTTGGCAGTACGTCCAACCGGCCTCACAATCACGAGTAACCACACCAACCCAGGATCGCCACATTCGGCTTCTTCACCTGCGGGATTGTCTGCGACCAGCCACCTGGACAGCTGATGAAATTGTGGGTTTGCACAACCAAATAATTTCTGCACAACCTGTCAGGAACCTCCTCAGGGAAGCTCTTCCGCTTGCTCGTCGTCCTCACCAGGGTCTTGACCTGACAGCAGTTTGGTGTCGTATCCAACTTCATTGATCAAATGCTCACCTTCGATGGCCACTGGTACACTGGAGAACTGCTCTTCCCGGATGAATCCTGGTTTCAACGGTACTGGCCAGGTGGCAGTTGGTGTCGTATTGGGCGAGCGGTTTGCTGATGTCAACGTTGTGAACAGAGTGCCCCATGGTGGCGATGGGGTAATGGTATGGGCAGGCATAAGCTTCGGACAACAAACACGATTGCATTTTATCGATGACCATTTGAAATGCACAGAGATACAGTGACGAGATCCTGAGGCCCATTGTTGTGCCATTCATCCGCCGCCATCACATCAAGTTTCAGCATGATAATGCACGGTCCCATGTCACAAGAATATGTGCACAATTCCTGGAAGCTGAACATGTCCCAGTTCTTCCATAGCCTGCATACTCACCAGACAGGGACTGCGGTTGAAAATTAGCCGGCTGGCTGAAACGTTGATTAATGTGCACTGTCCCTGTAAAAATAAACTCAATAAACTCAACATGTCACCCATTGAGCGTGTTTGGGATGTTTTCGATCGATGTGTACAACAGCGTGTTCCAGTTCCCGCCAATATCCAGTAACTTCGCACAAGCACTGAAGAGGTGGGGGACAACATTCCACAAGCTATAATCAACAGCCTGATCAACTCTATGTGAAGGAGATGTGTTGTGCTGCAGGAGGCAAATAGTGGTCACATCAGATACTGACTGGTTTTCCGATCCACGCCTTTTTAAAGCTGTGGCCAACAGATGTATAACTGTATTCCCAGTCATGTGAAATCCATAGATTAGGGCCTAAATTGAATGATTTCCTTATATGAACTGTAACTCAGTAAAACCTTTGAAAATGTTGCATATTGTATTTATATTTTTGCTCCGTGTATTTATTCTGGGCCCCCAGGCCTATTCATCCACCACCTACCCGCCAGCCTGTCCGTCCGCCAGTCCACCATTCTGGGCCCCCAGGCCTATTCATCCACCACCACCTACCCGCCAGCCTGTCCGTCCGCCAATCCACCATTCTGGGCCCCCAGGCCTATTCATCCACCACCACCTACCCGCCAGCCTGTCCGTCCGCCAGTCCACCATTCTGGGCCTCCAGGCCTATTCATCCACCACCACCTACCCGCCAGCCTGTCCATCTGCCAGTCCACCATTCTGGGCCCCCAGGCCTATTCATCCACCACCTACCCGCCAGCCTGTCCGTCCGCCAGTCCACCATTCTGGGCCCCCAGGCCTATTCATCCACCACCTACCCGCCAGCCTGTCCGTCCGCCAGTCCACCATTCTGGGCCCCCAGGCCTATTCATCCACCACCTACCCGCCAGCCTGTCCGTCCGCCAGTCCACCATTCTGGGCCCCCAGGCCTATTCATCCACCACCACCTACCCGCCAGCCTGTCCGTCCGCCAGTCCACCATTCTGGGCCCCCAGGCCTATTCATCCACCACCATCTACCCGCCAGCCTGTCCGTCCGCCAGTCCACCATTCTGGGCCCCCAGGCCTATTCATCCACCACCACCTACCCGCCAGCCTGTCCGTCTGCCAGTCCATCATTCTGGGCCCCCAGGCCTATTCATCCACCACCTACCTGCCAGCCTGTCCGTCCGCCAGTCCATCATTCTGGGCCCCCAGGCCTATTCATCTACCACCTACCCACCAGCCTGTCCGTCCGCCAGTCCATCATTCTGGGCCCCCAGGCCTATTCATCCACCACCTACCCGCCAGCCTGTCCATCCGCCAGTCCACCATTCTGGGCCCCCAGGCCTATTCATCACCTACCCGCCAGCCTGTCCATCTGCCAGTCCATCATTCTGGGCCCCCAGGCCTATTCATCCACCACCTACCCGCCAGCCTGTCCGTCCGCCAGTCCACCATTTGCCTCCTCCACGCACGGCCTTGATACCCAGTGAAATTTCAGGGTTATACAAATATGCATCAAGCATATCAGGACAGAAGCAAGACAGTCGGTCTCGTTCAATTATCTCTCCAAAATGTAATGGATTCACTGCCTTTTAAATTGTGTAAGCCACCACGGCTTCTGAGAGATGGGAAGGATGTTATCATTTCCACAGCTGTACCAGGGTTTCATTATAGAGTTAGAGTGCTACTGTATAATAAGGACAATTAGATCTGCTCAAAGCCCCCCTCCCCACAAACACACAAAGGCTGTGTTTACATACTGTACAGCTTTCTTGATGTGGGGTTTGACACGGCCAATTAGACCCTGACCCTGGCATTCTAATGATAATGACTTGTTAACCATCATGCTATGTAATGGTTTGTTTATTCCTTTAGACATCCTGTGTGTGACTGTCTTTTCCTGTTAAAATACTGTAATAGCTTCTGATCCATTTAGAGGCATGCAGCATGGATTCAATCATGCACACCGATAAACTCTAGGGGGGAAAAACTGACAACGTTTTCTTTGTTTTTCATTGTAACCACCACCCACTGAGACAAGACAGTAAGAAGGTATTTAATGTCTAAGTAGACATTGAAAACTGCATAGCTACACAGCCTACTTGGCATGGGTTCAGATGGTCTTATTCTCTCTCTCTCTCTCTCTCTCTCTCTCTCTCTCTCTCTCTCTCCTCATAACGAACTAGCACCTATGCTGCCAGGACTGTATTGATGAAGTGTATTGTATAATCCTCATGCTGCCCACGCATTCACTTCCCTGGCACCCTCCTCACACACACACACACACACACACACACACACACACACACACACACACACACACACACACACACATACACACATACACACATAGACAGACAGACACACACAAACTAAGTAAACTCCCTGCCCCATGCTCTCCACCACCACCACTACCACTACCTCCACCTCCACCACCACCTCCACCACCACCTCCACCACCACCACCACCTCCACCTCCACCACCTCCCACACCAACTCAACAACCTCCACCACTTCTACCACCTCCACCTCAACAACCTCCACCACTTCTACCACCTCCACCACCACTACCTCCACATCCATCACCTCCACAACCACTACCTCCACCACCACTAACTCCACCACCACCACCTCCACAACCACTATCTTCACCACCTCCACCACCACCACCACTACCTCCACCTCCACCTCAACCACCTCCACCTCCACCTTAACCACTTCTACCACCTCCACCTCATAACCTCCACCACTTCTACCACCTCCACCACCACTACCTTGACCATCACCTCCACCACCACCACTACCTCCACCTCCACAACCACTACCACCACCACATCCACCACCACTAACTCCACCACCACCACCTCCACAACCACTACCTTCACAACCACTACCACCACCACATCCACCACCACTAACTCCACCACCACCACCTCCACAACCACTACCACCACCACCATCTCCACCACCACCACCACTACCTCCACCTCCACCTCAACCACCTCCTCTTGTCCTCCCCTAGGCCTTCCTGCCTGTGTATAGCTCTCCTGTAGTTACACCCATCTAGGGGAGGGGGGCGCTGGCACACAGTTCAGCTCCTCCAGCTGCTTCAGGAAACACTGCTTTCTCTTCCTCACATACACATACTGTGTGTGCAGACACACAGGCATATACAGAATAATGCATGCACATGTACACGCACACACACATGCACATGCACACGCACAAACACACACACACACAAACACAGGGGAAGACAACCTGCTGGGATCGACTGGAGCATTTGATGCCTGTAGATTCGGCATTGTATAGCCTGTCTGTATAGCCTGTCTGTATAGCCTGTCTGTATAGCCTGTCTGTATAGCCTTCCTGTATAGCCTGTCTGTATAGCCTGTCTGTATAGCCTGCCTGTCTGTATAGCCTGTCTTTACAGCCTGTCTGTATAGCCTGTCTGTATAGCCTGTCTGTATAGCCTGTCTGTATAGCCTTCCTGTATAGCCTGTCTGTATAGCCTGTCTGTATAGCCTGTCTGTATAGCCTGCCTGTCTGTATAGCCTGTCTGTATAGCCTGCCTGTCTGTACAGCCTGTCTGTACAGACTGTCTGTATAGCCTTCCTGTATAGCCTGTCTGTATAGCCTTCCTGTATAGCCTGTCTGTATAGCCTGTCTGTACAGCCTGCCTGTACAGCCTGTCTGTATAGCCTGTCTGTATAGCATGTCTGTATAGCATGTCTGTACAGCCTGTCTGTATAGCCTGCCTGTATAGCCTGCCTGTCTGTACAGCCTGTCTGTACACCCTGCCTGTACAGCCTGTCTGTACAGCCTGTCGGTATATCCTGTCTGTACAACCTGCCTCTGCATGCTTTGTATGCAGTTATGTAGAAGGTTGGCGCTGCCAGTGAGTAGGGAATCAGGATTGTGTTGGATAATGTTAGGTCTCATGTGTAGGTCTTGATTTAAGGAGTGTTGTGATTATTACAGAGTTATGTAATTAGTGTATGGTGTTGATAATACCTTATTTTTAACCTAAATCTTCATTGTATGTGCTGTGTTTATAATGTCTTATTTGCGCCTGTGAAAAGCATTTCTCACACTCTTGTAACCCCACAGACCTTGAGAACCATATCATTTTTACAAATAATAGACTTTATTCTATACGAACCAGGTCGGACGAGTACATTCATATGCATTAGTTACTTTCCTGAATAGAAGGTCATCATACATGAATTATTGTATAGACGGGTTGGTTAGTAAGACCGAAGTGTGCATAACTAGGGGGCAAAACAGATGGGGTTGGCTTAGAAGATTGTTGATATCATGTCAACTATATTTAGTCTCCAATGTTTATTGAAAACAAATACATTTGCACTTGTTGTTTCTCAAATGGGGTGGCAGAGTAGCCTAGTGGTTAGAGCGTTGGACTAGTTACCGGAAGGTTGCAAGTTCAAATCCCCGAGCTGACAAGGTACAAATCTGTCATTCTGTCCCTGAACAGGCAGTTAACCCACTGTTCCTAGGCCGTCATTGAAAATAAGAATTTGTTCTTGACTGACTTGCCTAGTTAAATAAAGGCAAAAAAAATACATTGTTAAAGTTGTTAGCTAGCTAGTGAAATGTTTGCCATATTAGCGTTGTCATGAAACCAGTCAAAACAAGACATGGTGACAAGAACAACATAAAGTGACCTGAAACAAGTAACTGTTGCAAGCTATCTGACCCAGCGATGCACACGCGTCATTTTAGTGACGTTGTCAGCCAACCCGTCTATATGAGGGACTTTAGTCTAGTGTTCAGCATCAAGGTAAGTGTCTGCGGATGCCTTTGATTTAAATGATTTAGTGGGCAGACGAAGGCACTTTTACAGTATGCTGAGATGAGAACATTGCTGATGATGTGCGGAAATTAGAAAGCAAGGTAGCGACTGTGGCGGTTGCCATATTTAGGACGCTCTGTCCTCGATATCATGAATATTAATATAATACTTGTCTTTATCAGTAGAGTTGTCATCAACTTCATCACCATCGTCACCATCAGCAGTAGCAGCAGCAGTGTCAACACCTTTGTCTACATCCTCACGTTCATCACCATCACCACCACCATCATTACTATCATCATCATCATCATCATCATCATCATCATCATCATCAACATCAGCAGCAGCATTAGTCAGCACCTTCATCATCATCCTCACGTTCATCACCATCACCACCACCATCATTACTATCATCATCATCATCATCATCATCATCACCATCACCACCACCATCATTACTATCATCATCATCATCATCATCCTCACGTTCATCACCATCACCACCACCATCATTACTATCATCATCATCATCATCATCATCATCATCATCAACATCAGCAGCAGCATTAGTCAGCACCTTCATCATCCTCACGTTCATCACCATCACCACCACCATCATTACTATCATCATCATCATCATCATCATCATCATCAACATCAGCAGCAGCATTAGTCAGCACCTTCATCATCATCCTCACATTCATCATCACCATCATCTTCATCAGCAGCAGCAGCAGCCACATCAGCAGTGTCAGCACCTTCATCATCATCCTCACATTCATCATCACCATCATCATCATCATCATCATCATCATCATCATCATCATGTAAGTCTCATGATATCATGGATTCCAATCTTTACAGTATTTCCATCAATAATGTGCTAGCTAGAAGAACATGCACTTAACATGTGGATGTTACACTGGAGAGTGAATCCCTAATGGAAACCTATCCGACCTCTGATGTGGTTTTACATTACATTCTATGGATGAATGTGACTTCCCTGTTTGATGAGAACACAGTGTAAAACACCTATAATTAACCTCTTGATGTGGGTTTACATTACATTCTATGGATGAATGTGACTTCCCTGTCTGATGAGAACACAGTGTAAAACACCTATAATTAACCTCTTGATGTGGGTTTACATTATATTCTATGGATGAATGTGACTTCCCTGTCTGATGACAACACAGTGTAAACACCTATAATTGACCTCTTGATGTGGGTTTACATTACATTCTATGGATGAATGTGACTTCCCTGTCTGATGAGAACACAGTGTAAAACACCTATAATTAACCTCTTGATGTGGTTTTACACATTACATTCTGGATGTTAGAATGCTTAAAGTCCAATCAATTGTAGCCCATTGGTTGGACTATAGACAGGTGCATATTCTCAGTTGACAATCTTGTTATTTACTAGGAATCCCAGTTGCAGAATGAAGTGTTTAGTTTCTAACCGTCAAGATTGTTTTCTCATTTAAAGCATTACATATTCTATCTCTCTTGTGTAGTTTGTGCTCAGACATTAAACACACAGGAAATCAACTTTGGACACGAATGAGAATGGAAACAGGAAATGAAGTCAATCACTGCATATAGCGAGGCAGAATAACTCCACAATGATTCAGAATGTACCTACAATGTCTACAGTACCTTCAGAGAGTATTCACACAACTTTTCCCACATTTTATTGTACTACACCCTAAATGTAAAAATGGATTAAATTGAGATGTAATGTCACTGGCCTACACACAATACCCCATAATGGCAAAGTGAAATTGTGTTTTTAGACATCTTTTTAAAAAAAATTTTTTTTACAAATGAATTAAAAATGAAAAGCTGAAATGTCTTGAATAAATAAGAATTCAACCTCTTTGTTATGGCTAGCCAAAATAAGTCCAGGGCTAAAAATGTGCTTAAACAAGTCACATATTAAGTTGTGTGGACTCACTCGGGAATTCACCAGGAGGCCAATGCTGTCTTTAAAACAGTTCAATAGCTGTGATAGGAGAAAACTGAGGCTGGATCAACAACATTGTAGTTACTCCTCAATTACTAACCTAATTGATAGAGTGAAAAGAAGGAACCATGTACAGTATCTGCATACTTCCTTCTAGGCACTAAAGTAAAACTGCAATAGAAATAAACTATGTCCTGAATACAAACTGTTATGTTTTGGGCAAATCCAAACACAACACGTCACTGAGTACCACTCTTCATATTTTCAAGCCAAGGTGTTGGCTGCATCATGTTAGGGGTTGCAGGTCATCGGCAAGGACTAGGGAATTTTTTAGGATAAAAAGAAACAAACTTGAGTTAAGCACAGGCAAAATCCTAGAGGAAAACCTGGTTCAGTCTGCATTCCAACAGATACTGGTAGACAAATTCACCTTTCAGCCGGACAATAACCTAAAACACAAGGCCAAATATACCCTGGAGTTAATTTCCAAGACAACATTGAATGTTCCTGAATAGCCTAGTTACAGTTTTGACTTAAATTGTCTTGAAAATCTATGGCGAGACTTGAAGATGTAGAAATAATCAACAACCAACTTGATAGAGCTTGAATAACAATAATGTACAAACATTGTTCAATCCAGGTGTGCAAAGCTTGTAGAAACATACCCAGAAAGACTCACAGCTGTAATCTCTGCCAAAGGGGATTCTAACAAGTATTGACTCAGGGGTGTGAATACTTATACTTACAGTTTATTCGTATAGTATCCAGACCGTTTCCCTTTACCCACTTTTTGTTACATTACAGTCGGATTCTAAAATGGATGAAATAATTGTTTTCACCCCATGATGACAAAGCAAAAACAGGTTTTTATACATGTTTGCACATTAAAAAACATAAATTCATAAGTATTTAGACCCTTTGCAATGAGACTTGAGATATTGAGCTCAGGTACATCCTGTTTCCAATGATCGTCCTTGAGATGTTTCTACAACTTGATTGGAGTCCACCTGTGATAAATGAAATGTATTGGACATGATTCGGAAAGGCACACACCTGTTTATATAAGGTATAAGAATGGGAGAAACTCCCCAAATACAGGTGTGCCAAGCTTGTAGCTCCCTACCCAAGAAGACTTGAGGCTGTAATCGCTGCCAAAGGTGCTTCAAAAAAGTAATCTCTCTGCTCTTTCTCTCCCATCAGCAAGCCTGTCTTCTAAAAGTGGCGGAAAATAGACCTTTTTTTTAAAATGTAGCGTAATTAGCTTGGCGCTGCTTTATGAACACATCCGCTTTAATCAGGTTCCTTCATGCCGCCGCCAAAGCCTTCAGGATGTCACAGTGATGCTTGTGTTAAAATGACCTTTCCTATCAATGTTCTAATGTCCTGTTTGTGTGTAATCCTCAACATCCTGACTAACGACAGTGCTGTCTCTTATTAATTCACGTCCGTGGGAGAGGGAAACTGGTATTAATTTCCCCCTATGCAGGCTTAGGCGTCCCAGTGACCTAAGACGGCAAACTTTATCATAGAATACCATGTAGACCTGAGTTCAAACAGTATATGTGGAAGGACCGACGCTGGAGTAGAGAAGCAGGTATGGAGAGTCAAACATTTATTCAGAACAGACATGGAACAAGACAGGAACAGTGTCAGTGCACGGGTATACAAGTACGTATGACAATCAATGCTGAAGCGGGGAACAGACAGATATAGGGGAGGTAATGACAGAGGTGATTGAGTCCAGGTGAGTCCAATAATCGCTGATGTGCGTGACAGGGGAAAGCAGGTGTCTGTAATGATGGTGGTAGGAGTGCGTAATGCTGGGCACCAAGGCGCCCTCAAGTGCCAGGGGGGGAAGAGCGGGAGCAGACGTGACAATATCTTTATTTTCAAATAACTTTGACCATTTGATTGAGCCCTATCTGCAATGTCAGATTGCAGCAAAAGCATTTGAAACCCAGGTTATGCTGAAACCATCTCTCCCTGCTCCCTCCCTCAAACCAACTGCCTATCATCCTTGGGTTTGGTTTGATTGACAGCTAAGGGTCTCCTCCAATTTACCCTGTAATTAAATACAACTTTTTGTAGTGGCTTCAAACAATGTCTCAACATTCTAAAAGGTTCACTTCTTTTAAACGCTTTACAGGTTCAGTTCCAACACGTTCCTTTAAAAGGCACGATATGCAGTATAATTTCTTGGAGTTCAAAAAAATTATTGTAGGCTACTGACAAAGATAACGTCCAGGTTTGTCACACAGGATCTTGTTGATGAGCGGTAAAATAAATAATGGTTTCTAGTATTAGCCAGGTTCCAATTGACATTGCTGGTAAAAGGTAGAAAAATGACCAAGGATGACAAAAGAACAAAAAAAGAAAATGTCCTCCTGATGCTGCTTATAACACAAATGGCTGCTAAAGGTGCTTCAACAAAGTACTGAGTAAAGGGTCTGAAAACTTATTCTGATTGTGATATCGAAATTCTCACAACATACGTGTGTTAAATATACTTATTTAGGAAAAGTCAAGGGCAGAGGGGCACATGACTTTAAAAATGGCAGAGAAATTATAATATTTAAATCATATTGAGTCAAAAAGACTCACTCGAATCTTCTATTGTTAATTAAGAAAATGGCCACTGAAAGCATCACGCACAATCTGCAGTGTGCCGGGGCCCGAGGCTGTTTCTGGACACGCCATCATGTCCGTTATGAGCATAATAAAGTAGCTTAGCCTTGGGTGCAGTGGGGGCATAGTGGGTGTGGTGACAGGCAGATACCTGGCATGTATTGATTATACCACTGACACACTGAACACATGACAACAGGGTCAACTCTGCTGTGACAATGTCAGTCTGCATCCTTCCATTAGATCAGATATTGCATGAATATGGCTGGAGTTGTTCTGCTCTACTATATGAAGTGATTGACTTCATTCATTTCCACTCTCTGTCATGCCAGTAACAATAACCCTCCAACCTATATCCTAGGTAATGTCTGAGCACTGTAGAGGAGTGATAGAATAAATGTGTCGGTGTAGATGAGGACATGGTTAGACTTTTACATGTGAGCCATTCTACATGAATGTCTTTCTACAGTGCATTGGGAAAGTTTTCAGACCCCTTGCCTTTTGTTACATTACAGCTTTATTCTGAAATGGATTCAAATGTTCTTTCCCTCATAAATCTATGCACAATATCCCATAATGACAAAGCAAAAACTGGTTTTTTATACATTTTTGCAAATATATTCTAAATAAAAAACTTAAATATCACATTTATGTAAGTATTCGGACCCTTTACTCAGTACTTTGTTGAAGCAGCCGCGAGACTTCTTGGGAATTACGCTACACGCTTGGCATACCTGTATTTGAGAGTTTCTCCCATTCTTCTCTGCAGATCCTCTCAAGCTCTATGAATGAGTATCTACGGTGTGCATAGTGGATTGATCATACATCCAATGAAGTTGTAGAAACATCTCAAGGATGATCAATGGAAACAGGATGCTCCTGAGCTCAATTTCCAGTATCATAGCAAAGGGTCTGAATATTTTATGTAAATAAGTATATATTTTTTTTGCAAACATTTCTAAAAACCTGTTTTTGCTTTGTCATTATGGGGTATTGTGATGTCATTATGGGGTATTGGGATGTCATTATGGGGTATTGTGATGTCATTATGGGGTATTGTGATGTCATTATGGGGTATTGTGATGTCATTATGGGGTATTGTGTGTAGATTGATGAGGGGGGAAAAAACAATTTAGTCCATTTTAGAATACGGCAATAACATAACGTCAAGCGGTCTGAATACTTTCCGAATGCACTGTGTATTGGATTGTCCATACATGCTTAGAACAAGTTATAGAGCATTAGACATGCAGGCTAAAGTGGTTACCAAAATATGAACTCAAATGGACCTGGTGTATGTCCACTTCCCAGGACTCCAGAGCTGCTCTTTGTCTTTAATTGAATACGCAGGTGATGAAGTGCATCTAACGGATCTCAGAGAGGCATAAATATTTTTTAAGGTCAATACTCTGATCGCTCACTCTTCCTCAAATAGTGGTTGCTGCTGGTTCCTTCTTAACACAGTTGTTAAAAAAGTGTCAAAGGAGGCTTCTTTATATTCAAATCAATGATTTCTCCAAGTATCAGTTCAATTATCCATTAGTACCATTCCCATTTCAAAGATCACTGCCAAAGCTTGTTCATTAAAGTGTATGGGTAGCCGAGCCATCTGAGCCTGTCGTTTTAAAAACACTCGAATTTCACATTGTTTACAGCCAGCGATGTGCAATTCATCCACACCCTGAAAACAAAGAATGCAAATCAGCAAATCAGCTTCATTGGTTAGATGGTTTCAAATGGGCGGCGTTGTTTCTTTGGGACTAATGTCACTTGGTATTTTCTTTGATTCAGGATAAGGTGATGAAATAATACAAAAGTAAAAAATATTTCAAATCTCAAATAAGTAGTTGTCGTTGTTGAATCATCTTGATTAAAATGTGCTTTTTAAATAAATCCATTTTCAGAACAGTGATAACTGATTCTCCACACCATAGTAGTATTTCCATGTAAACCCGTGTCATTTCAGCTCTGCCTTCAATTCATGTGACTGAAATAGTCTTTGTCTCTCCTCTCTTTGTCATCTTTCACATGGCTAATCCTTCAATTTAGTACATTATCCTGTCAGTCATTTATCATACTTCTGGCAGATTACATCATGTCACACTTTAGAAAAAGGTGCTCCCACCGTTTTGTCTTTGTCACGTTCCAGACAATCCCCCTTTTCCGTTTCTACTGAAGTAGTCCTTGAGATGGATTGCTACCATTTTGCGTCTGCTAAATGACTTAAATGTAAATGTAAATGTAAATGTAGTTAACTTTAAGGTGTCAGATTAACTCTAAGGAGGGCCCCTATGTCTCTGTGTCAGATTAAGACTCTAAGGAGGGCCCCTTTGTCTTTGTGTCAGAGTAAGACTCTAAGGAGGGCCCCTTTGTCTTTGTGTCAGAGTAAGACTCTAAGGAGGGCCCCTTTGTCTTTGTGTCAGATTAAGACTCTAAGGAGGGCCCCTTTGTCTCTGTGTCAGATTAAGACTCTAAGGAGGGCCCCTTTGTCTCTGTGTCAGATTAAGACTCTAAGGAGGGCCCCTTTGTCTCTGTGTCAGATTAAGACTCTAAGGAGGGCCCCTTTGTCTCTGTGTCAGAGTAAGACTCTAAGGAGGGCCCCTGTGTCTCTGTGTCAGAGTAAGACTCTAAGGAGGGCCCCTTTGTCTCTGTGTCAGATTAAGACTCTAAGGAGGGCCCCTTTATCTCTGTGTCAGAGTAAGACTCTAAGGAGGGCCCCTTTGTCTCTGTGTCAGATTAAGACTCTAAGGAGGGCCCCTTTGTCTCTGTGTCAGATTAAGACTCTAAGGAGGGCCCCTTTGTCTCTGATAGCTGCCAGCGTAGACAGACACTTCTTAGTGAATTCATTAAACAACATTAAAAATTGTTTGCCCCTAGGGTGAAAAATGAGATACACAGTTCAATTGAAAATCTTTACTGACACTGGCAATTTAGAAAGCTAGGTGTGGCAGATTACCTGGCTGTTAGTGAGGATCGTTTGACCTCGAAAAAAGAAGAGAGATGTGAGAGTGAGAACGAGAGAGAGAGGGGGGCGAAGGAGAGGGAGAGAGGGAGAGAGATTGAGAGAGGGAGTTAAAGGGAGAGAGAGGTGGAAGGAGAGAGAGGGAGAGAGATAGAGAGGGAGTAAGAGAGATAGAGCGGGAGTAAGAGAGAGAGTGAGTAAGAGGGAGATAGAGGTGGAAGGAAAGAGAGGGAGAGAGAGGGAGTAAGAGGGAAAGAGAGATGGAAGGAGAGAGAGAGAGAGAGGGAGAGGGAGTATGATGGAGAGAGAGATGGAAGGAGAGAGGGAGAGAAGGGGAGAGGGGTTAAGAGGGAGAGATGGAAGGAGAGAGAGGGAAAGAGAGCGGAGGAGAAAGAGAAAGATGAAGAGAGAAAAACATTACATTGATTTGCATGAGTAAATCGATATGGTCAAAGATGACTGAGTACAATGTCTCAGTAAACTGGCATGGCACTATGAGGGATTCTAGCGAACACTTTTGATTGACCAACAATAATGCTGACACCTTTTTGTCTCGTTGCTATTTCCTCCTATTGGTCCTTTTGTTTAGAGGTTTGGATGGATAACCCCGCCCACATTCCCTTTCTGTCTGGGCGTCCATGTTGTTTTAACATGAATGCCCCAAACATGGGAAATGGGAAATGTATTCCAACACTCCATGTATTGACAGTAGAGTTTGACCCTGTGATTTACTCTCAGCACGTAATAATTGCATCATAGACCAGTTGTATTATTCTTTATGGTTCTTGCTCAATGACCTGAGACTTATTGGATTTAACATCAAAAGAGATCTAAGAGAGCTAGCTACTGAGAAAGTTTTTAGTCATCACACAGCTTTCACAGACTAGATGGGTCTTGTTGTGTTATCTAGTTTTGTAATCACTCACAGCCTTCACAGACTAGATGGGTCTTGTTGTATCATCTAGTTTTGTAATCACTCACAGCTTTCACAGACTAGATGGGTCTTGTTGTATCATCTAGTTTTGTAATCACTCACAGCCTTCACAGACTAGATGGGTCTTGTTGTATCATCTAGTTTTGTAATCACTAACAGCTTTCACAGACTAGATGGGTCTTGTTGTATCATCTAGTTTTGTAATCACTCACAGCCTTCACAGACTAGATGGGTCGTGTTGTATCATCTAGTTTTGTAATCACTCACAGCTTTCACAGACTAGATGGGTCTTGCTGTCTTATCTAGTTTTGTAATCACTCACAGCTTTCACAGACTAGATGGGTCTTGTTGTATCATCTAGTTTTGTAATCACTCACAGCTTTCACAGACTAGATGGGTCTTGTTGTATTATCTAGTTTTGTAATCACTCACAGCCTTCACAGACTAGATGGGTCTTGTTGTATCATCTAGTTTTGTAATCACTCACAGCTTTCACAGACTAGATGGGTCTTGCTGTGTTATCTAGTTTTGTAATCACTAACAGCTTTCACAGACTAGATGGGTCTTGCTGTGTTATCTAGTTTTGTAATCACTCACAGCTTTCACAGACTAGATGGGTCTTGTTTTATGATGTCGTTTTGTAATCACTAACAGCTTTCACAGACTAGATGGGTCTTGTTGTATTATCTAGTTTTGTAATCACTCACAGCTTTCACAGACTAGATGGGTCTTGTTGTGTTATCTAGTTTTGTAATCACTAACAGCTTTCACAGACTAGATGGGTCTTGTTGTGTTATCTAGTTTTGTAATTACTAACAGCTTTCACAGACTAGATGGGTCTTGCTGTGTTATCTAGTTTTGTAATCACTAACAGCTTTCACAGAATAGATGGGTCTTGTTGTGTTATCTAGTTTTGTAATCACTCACAGCTTTCACAGACTAGATGGGTCTTGTTTTATGATGTCGTTTTGTAATCACTAACAGCTTTCACAGACTAGATGGGTCTTGTTGTATTATCTAGTTTTGTAATCACTCACAGCTTTCACAGACTAGATGGGTCTTGTTGTGTTATCTAGTTTTGTAATCACTCACAGCTTGCACAGACTAGATGGGTCTTGTTGTGTTATCTAGTTTTGTAATCACTCACAGCTTTCACAGACTAGATGGGTCTTGTTTTATGATATATTTTTGTAATCACTTACAGCTTTCACAGACTAGATGGGTCTTGTGTTATCTAGTTTTGTAATCACTCACAGCTTTCACAGACTAGATGGGTCTTGTTTTATGATGTTGTTTTGTAATCACTCACAGCTTTCACAGACTAGATGGGTCTTGTTGTGTTATCTAGTTTTGTAATTACTAACAGCTTTCACAGACTAGATGGGTCTTGCTGTGTTATCTAGTTTTGTAATCACTCACAGCTTTCACAGACTAGATGGGTCTTGTTTTATGATATCTTTTTGTAATCACTCACAGCTTTCACAGACTAGATGGGTCTTGTTTTATGATATATTTTTGTAATCACTTACAACTTTCACAGACTAGATGGGTTTGTTGTGTTATCTAGTTTTGTAATCACTCACAGCTTTCACAGACTAGATGGGTCTTGTTTTATGATGTCGTTTTGTAATCACTAACAGCTTTCACAGACTAGATGGGTCTTGTTGTATTATCTAGTTTTGTTATCACTAACAGCTTTCACAGACTAGATGGGTCTTGTTGTATTATCTAGTTTTGTAATCACTCACAGCTTTCACAGACTAGATGGGTCTTGTTGTGTTATCTAGTTTTGTAATCACTCACAGCTTTCACAGACTAGGTGGGTCTTGTTTTATGATATCTTTTTGTAATCACTAACAGCTTTCACAGACTAGATGGGTCTTGTTGTATTATCTAGTTTTGTAATCACTCACAGCTTTCACAGACTAGATGGGTCTTGTTGTGTTATCTAGTTTTGTAATCACTAACAGCTTTCACAGACTAGATGGGTCTTGTTTTATGACATCTTTTTGTAATCACTCACAGCTTTCACAGACTAGAACGGTCTTGTTGTATTTTCTAGTTTTGTAATCACTAACAGCTTTCACAGACTAGATGGGTCTTGTTGTATTATCTAGTTTTGTAATCACTCACAGCTTTCACAGACTAGATGGGTCTTGTTGTATTATCTAGTTTTGTAATCACTAACAGCTTTCACAGACTAGATGGGTCTTTTTGTATTATCTAGTTTTGTAATCACTCACAGCTTTCACAGACTAGATGGGTCTTGTTTTATGATATCTTTTTGTAATCACTAACAGCTTTCACAGACTAGATGGGTCTTGTTGTATTATCTAGTTTTTTAATCACTCACAGCTTTCACAGACTAGATGGGTCTTGTTGTGTTATCTAGTTTTGTAATCACTAACAGCTTTCACAGACTAGATGGGTCTTGTTGTATTGTCTAGTTTTGTTATCACTCACAGCTTTCACAGACTAGATGGGTCTTGTTGTATTATCTAGTTTTGTAATCACTAACAGCTTTCACAGACTAGATGGGTCTTGTTGTATTATCTAGTTTTGTAATCACTAACAGCTTTCAGAGACTAGATGGGTCTTGTTGTATTATCTAGTTTTGTAATCACTCACAGCTTTCACAGACTAGATGGGTCTTGCTGTGTTATCTAGTTTTGTAATCACTCACAGCTTTCACAGACTAGATGGGTCTTGTTGTATTATCTAGTTTTGTAATCACTCACAGCTTTCACAGACTAGATGGGTCTTGTTGTGTTATCTAGTTTTGTAATCACTAACAGCTTTCACAGACTAGATGGGTCTTGTTGTATTGTCTAGTTTTGTTATCACTCACAGCTTTCACAGACTAGATGGGTCTTGTTGTATTATGTAGTTTTGTAATCACTCACAGCTTTCACAGACTAGATGGGTCTTGCTGTGTTATCTAGTTTTGTAATCACTCACAGCTTTCACAGACTAGATGGGTCTTGTTTTATGGTATCTTTTTGTAATCACTAACAGCTTTCACAGACTAGATGGGTCTTGTTGTATTATCTAGTTTTGTAATCACTAACAGCTTTCACAGACTAGATGGGTCTTTTTGTATTATCTAGTTTTGTAATCACTCACAGCTTTCACAGACTAGATGGGTCTTGTTTTATGGTATGTTTTTGTAATCACTAACAGCTTTCACAGACTAGATGGGTCTTGTTTTATGATATCTTTTTGTAATCACTAACAGCTTTCACAGACTAGATGGGTCTTGCTGTATTATCTAGTTTTGTAATCACTCACAGCTTTCACAGACTAGATGGGTCTTGTTGTGTTATCTAGTTTTGTAATCACTAACAGCTTTCACAGACTAGATGGGTCTTGTTGTATTATCTAGTTTTGTAATCACTCACAGCTTTCACAGACTAGATGGGTCTTGTTGTATTATCTAGTTTTGTAATCACTAACAGCTTTCACAGACTAGATGGGTCTTTTTGTATTATCTAGTTTTGTAATCACTCACAGCTTTCACAGACTAGATGGGTCTTGTTTTATGGTATCATTTTGTAATCACTAACAGCTTTCACAGACTAGATGGGTCTTGTTTTATGATATCTTTTTATAATCACTAACAGCTTTCACAGACTAGATGGGTCTTGCTGTGTTATCTAGTTTTGTAATCACTCACAGCTTTCACAGACTAGATGGGTCTTGTTGTGTTATCTAGTTTTGTAATCACTCACAGCTTTCACAGACTAGATGGGTCTTGTTGTGTTATCTAGTTTTGTAATCACTAACAGCTTTCACAGACTAGATGGGTCTTGTTGTATTGTCTAGTTTTGTTATCACTCATAGCTTTCACAGACTAGATGGGTCTTGTTGTATTATCTAGTTTTTTAATCACTCACAGCTTTCACAGACTAGATGGGTCTTGCTGTGTTATCTAGTTTTGTAATCACTCATAGCTTTCACAGACTAGATGGGTCTTGTTGTATTATCTAGTTTTGTTATCACTAACAGCTTTCACAGACTAGATGGGTCTTGTTGTATTATCTAGTTTTGTAATCACTCACAGCTTTCACAGACTAGATGGGTCTTGTTGTATTATCTAGTTTTGTTATCACTCACAGCTTTCACAGACTAGATGGGTCTTGTTGTGTTATCTAGTTTTGTAATCACTAACAGCTTTCACAGACTAGATGGGTCTTGTTTTATGGTATCTTTTTGTAATTACTAACAGCTTTCACAGACTAGATGGGTCTTGTTGTGTTATCTAGTTTTGTAATCACTCACAGCTTTCACAGACTAGATGGGTCTTGTTGTATTATCTAGTTTTGTAATCACTCACAGATTTCACAGACTAGATGGGTCTTGTTGTGTTATCTAGTTTTGTAATCACTAACAGCTTTCACAGACTAGATGGGTCTTGTTGTATTATCTAGTTTTGTAATCACTCACAGCTTTCACAGACTAGATGGGTCTTGTTGTATTATGTAGTTTTGTAATCACTCACAGCTTTCACAGACTAGATGGGTCTTGTTGTATTATCTAGTTTTGTAATCACTCACAGCTTTCACAGACTAGATGGATCTTGTTTTATGATATCTTTTTGTAATCACTCACAGCTTTCACAGACTAGATGGGTCTTGTTTTATGATATATTTTTGTAATCACTAACAGCTTTCACAGAGTAGATGGGTCTTGTTGTATTATCTAGTTTTGTAATCACTCACAGCTTTTTCCCCTCGATTGGAACAAGAAAAATGCCCTCCCACAGAAAAGTGATGAAATGACAAAGGACTATCACAATGCAAAGTGGCCGGGCTAAACTTTACACATTGGTGCCTTGGGAATGCTATGCTCTACTTCCCAACCTGGTGTATAAACGGATTGGACCCTTTCCCTGCCCAGTAATCCAACCCACCTTGTAAACCAAGACACCACTCTGTTTTTCAATCTGCTCTTCCCACACACTTTGACATTTCCTCATCTCCTCTCTTTAACGCGATGCCCCCTGTAGGATTGATGTCTGAGCAATATCACGGCAGTCCCACCAGATACTGTAGTCTGTGCCTCAAATGACACCCTATTCCCTACAAAGTGAACTACTTTTGACCAGAGCCCTCTGCACCCTGGGAAAAAAAGGGAGTATGATGCTATTTGGAATGTAGCCATAGTCTCCCCTGCCATCTGCCTAGGAGGGGAAGTGCTCTGCCAGCACCTACCTGCCACTAACAGCAGGTGTTAGGAGATTAAGGCCAACAAAACTGCTGCCCTCTGGGGAGGCAGGCTTATGCTGCTTAGGCAAACTTGATTTTCTGGATTTTATTTGATTTCAGTGCATGATACCAGTCTTGACTTCCATGCATGATTTCAATTGGTTAGTGATGGATTAATGATGGGGATATTAGATATCTTCTCGGACATGGTTGGGAGATTTTAAAGATGAAATAGTAAATGAAAGGTTCTCTAATTGTTGTAATGTTTACAGTATGTTGCCTCTGTAACACAGAAACACACATAACCCGTGAAGATCAATAGACTTCCGTTTGTAATGTTTTCAGGATTCAGCCTTTCTGGACAATGTCTCTATGTGCCCCTATGTGGACCTGCACTAGATACACCTTTAGGATGTCATGTGCGGACAACTCGGAGGAGATTTCATTTAGCGCTGTGCACCGCTGATAGGACTGCTGTCTGTGTTCTGCAACTAACACTTCACCCAGTACAGTACAGCTCGTCAGTGACTCCTATCTCCGGATTACACTAACAGTACTGTAGTTCCTTAGAACCCATTACTCCCTCCCCAGTGATGATGTCACTGAGTGAGTCTCTTTATGTCAACGTCTCCCCAGAATTGGTCCTAAGAGCACAAACCGACTCCTCATCATCCTCCCAGCTTCGTTGTTTTTCTTCTTCTTCAAAATCTTCTAACAGTTTAGTTTAAAAGCTTCTGGCACAGCACGTCTTCTCCCTCCAGACTAATGGTTTAATCGTGATGTAAGAAGTAGACGGCTGCAACGTGTCTTCGCTCAGGAGTTCACTCAAACGAACCTCACACCAGGAAGGAATGTGCTACACCGTTGCTCTGGCAGTTTGTGGTTAGAAGGGGTAATGTTGTTACTATACACACACACACACACACACACACACACACACACACACACACACACACACACACACACACACACACACACACACACACACACACACCATACACACACACACACCATACACACACACACACCATACACATACACACACACACACACACCATACACATACACACACACACACCATACACACACACACACACACACACACACACACACACACACACACACACACACACACACACACACACAGGCCTGGCCTGCTTGGCAGCTGTTGTTAATTGGATGGATAGAGGTGATGAACCGGTGGGTGTACAAATGGCTGTGGTCCCTTGGCTGGGAAGAACATGGCAGGAGAAGTCACTGCTTAGCCATCAGTAACACGTTGAGTTAGAGGAGACTAGCAACGCCTATTCATTTACATATGCATTTTCCTGATGTCGCATTTCATAGATCATTTCATTATATTATAACCCATTGGGAGCCATGTGCCTCCTAAGCACTTTGGTTGTTGCTTTCAGATGGGTTTGTTTATTATGTAGTTACTGTATAGTTAGAGGGGATGACTTGCTGCAGTAGTATATAGTCTCACTGGGACCATAAAGACAGAGTCTATTGTTTATCTAAATACATGTCTCTGCATATGGTTTCATTAGGTTCATTTCAGACTTGTATAATCTAATACATCTGCTCTGTTTATATTTGTAATTGTATCTGTTTACGCTGTTTGGATTGGTTTATTCTTGTAACACAGGGCACCATTGAATAAGCCCCTGGTCTCAATTGGGATTCCCTGTATAAATATAGATACAGGTTCAATACATATAGCCATACTCTGATGACCTCAGAGGTAAACTGACCTCTTCAGAACTAGCTTCCTTTCAGGACACATATTGATTGATTGATTGATTGGGGGACAAATATGCACTGAGTAGATGCCAGGTGAGGGGAGGCAGGGAGTCTAGTGGTTAAGAGCTTTGGACCAGTAACCAAAACATTGCTGGTTTGAATCCCCGAGCGGCAAGGTGAAAAAATCTGCTGTTCTGCCCTTGAGCAAAGTAATTAACCTCCCAACAACAACTACTCCTCAGGGGATGATGACATGGATGTTGATTAAGGACACCTCCTGCACCTCTCTGATTCAGATGAGTTGACTAAGGCCACCTCCAGCCCTTCTCTGATTCAGATGAGTTGACTAAGGCCACCTCCAGCCCTTCTCTGATTCAGATGAGTTGACTAAGGCCACCTCCAGCCCTTCTCTGATTCAGATGAGTTGACTAAGGCCACCTCCAGCCCTTCTCTGATTCAGATGAGTTGACTAAGGCCACCTCCAGCCCTTCTCTGATTCAAATGGATTGGGTTAAATGTGGAAGGCACATTTCGGGTTGAGTGCATTGTGTTTTGCAACTGACTAGGTGTCCCCTTTTCCTAAAGCGATTTAACTTATTTTCAAAGTGGAAAACAAACCAAACAACAGTAATCAAGAGACGCCAAAGCAGGAATAAGAGAAACCAAAGCAGGAATAATAGAAGCCAAAGCAGGAATAATAAAAGCCAAAGCAGGATTAAGACAAGGCAAAGCGGTAATAAGAGAAGCCAAAGCAGAAATAATAGAAGCCAAAGCAGGAATAAAATAAGCCAAAACAAGAGTAAGAGAAGCAAAAGCAGGAATAAGAGACGCCAAAGAAGGAATAAGAGAAGCCAAAGCAGGAATAAGAGAAGCCAAAGCAGGAATAAGAGAAGCCAAAGCAGGAATAAGAGAAGCCAAATCAGGAATAAGAGAAGCCAAATCAGGAATAAGAGAAACCAAAGCAGGAATAATAGAAGAAAAAGCAGGATTAAGAGAAACCGAAGCAGGAGTAAGAGAATCCGAAGCAGGAATAAGAGAAGCCAAAGCAGGAATAAGAGAAGACAAAGCAGGAATAAGAGAAGCCAAAGCAGGAATAAGAGAAGACAAAGCAGGAATAAGAGAAGACAAAGCAGGAATAAGAGAAACCAAAGCAGGATTAAGAGAAGCCAAATCAGGAGTAAGAGAAGCCAAAGCAGGAACAAAAGAAACAAAAGCAGGAATAAGAGAAACCAAAAAAGAAATAATAGAAGCCAAATCAGGAATAAGATAAGCCAAAACAGGAGTAAGAGAAGCAATAGCAGGAATAAGAGACACCAAAGAAGAAATAAGAGAAGCCAAAGCAGGAATAATAGAAGCCAAAGCAGTAACAATAGAAGCCAAAGCAGGAATAAGAGACACCAAAGCAGGAACAACAGAAACCAAAGCAGGAGTAAGAGACGCCAAAGCAGGAATAAGAGAAACCGAAGCAGGAATAAGAGAAGCCAAAGCAGGAATAAGAGAATCCAAAGCAGGAGTAAGAGACGCCAAAGCAGGAATAAGAGAAGCCAAAGCAGGAGTAAGAGGCACCAAAGCAGGAATGTTAGAAGCCAAAGCAGGAATAAGAGAAACCGAAGCAGGAATAAGAGAAGCCAAAGCAGGAATAAGAGAATCCAAAGCAGGAGTAAGAGACGCCAAAGCAGGAATAAGAGAAGCCAAAGCAGGAGTAAGAGAAACCGAAGCAGGATTAAGAGACGCCAAAGCAGGAATAAGAGAATCCAAAGCAGGAGTAAGAGAAGCCAAATCAGGAATAAGAGACGCCATCTTTCTGCAGCCGCAGTGATCCCACTCCACCATTAACACAACACTATGCCTGGGGGCCCTAAGAACATAAGAGTGGACACAACTGCTACATTTAACAACCCAGCGTCAATAATAGTCTGCTTTGAAATACACACCTGGCTCGCTCTTTTGCTATTTACAGATTGTACAAGTCGGTATTTGTACAGAAGTCTCTGCATAGTCGGTTAAATACAACTCCTAAAATGATGTAGAGCAGATCATTATTTTAATATGTACCATAAATAGAATGACTGCCGGTAGAATTTATATCTCACGTGTGCTCTCACACACACACATATCTCTGGGATGCCTAATGAAGGGAAGAGGCCAGGCTGGGGAGTCAACAGAATGACACTGACATGTAAAGATAGAGTTGGTTTTTGGTCTCTCTCTCTCTCTCTCTCTCTCTCTCTCTCTCTCTCTCTCTCGCTCTCTCTCTCACACACTCACGGTGTCACCGCATGACTGCTTGTGTTGTAAGTGTGCATCAGAAACTCAGGGAAGGTGCTGAGCAGCACCTCACTCAGTTGTTACATTGTCTGTCCTCTTGTTGGTGTTCCACTCTCTGTGTCTGTGCTGCCAGAGACTTCGTCCCAAACCTTACGGTGCCAATGACACATGTCGTGTAGCAGAAGATTAAACAATCTGCTCCCCCATGGTAGACCCAGCAAGGCTAGGATCCTTAGTGACCTTAATGTGTGAGTGTGTTGTTGAGTGTGTGTATGTGTATGTGCGTGTTAACGCCAGAGCAGCTAGCTAGCTTCAGTGCTATGGCTGCTGATGCGGGCTGATGCTCAGGTCAGCCAGGAGTAATTAAAGTGTCTGGCTGGGTGGAAATGTGATACCCAACAATGCTGAGAAATGCAGAGATGGGAAACCGAGACATAGACTTACACCCACCTTCAAGCCGTCCCTCTGCTAAATTCATACTATTCAATCTTAATCCCCAATTTTAGTGTTAAAGCTTTGGAGTGACAGATTCCCTCGCCCACTGTGGATTGACAGATCTCCTCACCCACTGTGGATTAACAGATGTCCCAGCCCACTGTGGAGTGACAGATCCTCCAGCCCACTGTGTAGGGATAGATCCCCTCACCCACTGTGGAGTGACAGATCCCAGCCCACTGTGGAATTGACAGATCCCCCCAGCCCACTGTGGAATTGACAGATCCCCCCAGCCCACTGTGGATTGACAGTTCCTCCCAGCCCACTGTGGAGTGACAGATCCCCCAGCCCACTGTGGAGTGAGAGATTGCCCCAGCCCACTGTGGAGTGACAGATCCCTCAACTCACAGATTGACACATTCCCCAGCCCACTGTGGAGTGACAGATCCCTCAACTCACAGACTGACAGATTCCCCAGCCCACTGTAGAGTGACAGATCCCTCAGCCCACAGATTGACAGATCCCTCAGCCCACTGTGGAGTGACAGATCCCCCAGCCCACAGATTGACAGATCCCCCAGCCCACTGTGGATTGACAGATCTCCTCACCCACTGTGGATTAACAGATGTCCCAGCCCACTGTGGAGTGACAGATCCCCCCAGCCCACTGGGTAGGGATAGATCCCCTCACCCACTGTGGAGTGACAGATCCCCATGCCCACTGTGGAGAGACAGATCCACCCAGCCACTGTGGATTGACAGATCCCCCCCAGCCCACTGTGGATTGACAGATCCCCCAGCCCACAGATTGACAGATCCCAGCCCACTGTGGAATTTACAGATCCCCCAGCCCACTGTGGAATTGACAGATCCCCCAGCCCACTGTGGATTGACAGTTCCCCCAGCCCACTGTGGAGTGACAGATCCCCCAGCCCACTGTGGATTAACAGATGTCCCAGCCCACTGTGGAGTGACAGATCCTCCAGCCCACTGTGTAGGGATAGATCCCTCACCCACTGTGGAGTGACAGATCCCAGCCCACTGTGGAATTGACAGATCCCCCAGCCCACTGTGGAATTGACAGATCCCCCAGCCCACTGTGGATTGACAGTTCCCCCAGCCCACTGTGGAGTGACAGATCCCCCAGCCCACTGTGGAGTGAGAGATTGCCCCAGCCCACTGTGGAGTGACAGATCCCTCAACTCACAGATTGACACATTCCCCAGCCCACTGTGGAGTGACAGATCCCTCAACTCACAGACTGACAGATTCCCCAGCCCACTGTAGAGTGACAGATCCCTCAGCCCACAGATTGACAGATCCCTCAGCCCACTGTGGAGTGACAGATCCCCCAGCCCACAGATTGACAGATCCCCCAGCCCACTGTGGATTGACAGATCTCCTCACCCACTGTGGATTAACAAATGTCCCAGCCCACTGTGGAGTGACAGATCCCCCCAGCCCACTGGGTAGGGATAGATCCCCTCACCCACTGTGGAGTGACAGATCCCCATGCCCACTGTGGAGAGACAGATCCACCCAGCCACTGTGGATTGACAGATCCCCCCCAGCCCACTGTGGATTGACAGATCCCCCAGCCCACAGATTGACAGATCCCAGCCCACTGTGGAATTGACAGATCCCCCAGCCCACTGTGGAATTGACAGATCCCCCAGCCCACTGTGGATTGACAGTTCCCCCAGCCCACTGTGGAGTGACAGATCCCCCAGCCCACTGTGGAGTGAGAGATTGCCCCAGCCCACTGTGGAGTGACAGATCCCTCAACTCACAGATTGACAGATTCCCCAGCCCACTGTGGAGTGACAGATCCCCCAGCCCACAGATTGACAGATCCCTCAGCCCACTGTGGATTGACAGATCTCCTCACCCACTGTGGATTAACAGATGTCCCAGCCCACTGTGGAGTGACAGATCCCCCCAGCCCACTGGGTAGGGATAGATCCCCTCACCCACTGTGGAGTGACAGATCCCCATGCCCACTGTGGAGAGACAGATCCACCCAGCCACTGTGGATTGACAGATCCCCCCAGCCCACTGTGGATTGACAGATCCCCCAGCCCACAGATTGACAGATCCCAGCCCACTGTGGAATTGACAGATCCCCCCAGCCCACTGTGGAATTGACAGATCCCCCAGCCCACTGTGGATTGACAGTTCCCCCAGCCCACTGTGGAGTGACAGATCCCCCAGCCCACTGTGGAGTGAGAGATTCCCCAGCCCACTGTGGAGTGACAGATCCCTCAACTCACAGATTGACAGATTCCCCAGCCCACTGTGGAGTGACAGATCCCCCAGCCCACAGATTGACAGATCCCTCAGCCCACTGTGGAGTGACAGATCCCCCAGCCCACAGATTGACAGATCCCCCAGCCCACTGTGGAGTGACAGATCCCCCAGCCCACTGTGGATTGACAGATCCCCCAGCCCACTGTGGAGTGACAGATCCCCCCAGCCCACTGTGGATTAACAGATCCCCTCGCCCACTGTGGATTGACAGATCTCCTCACCCACTGTGGAGTGACAGATCCCCCAGCCCACTGTGGATTGACAGATCCCCTTGCCCACAGATTGACAGATCCCCCAGCCCACTATGGAGTGACAGATCCCCCCCAGACCACTGTGGATTAACAGATGTCCCAGCCCACTGTGGAATGACAGATGTCCTCACCCACTGTGGATTAACAGATGTCCCAGCCCACTGTGGAGTGACAGATCCCCCAGCCCACTGTGTAGGGATAGATCCCCTCATCCACTGTGGAGTGACAGATCCCTCCAGCCCACTGTGGAGTGACAGATCCCCACGCCCACTGTGGAGTGACAGATCCCCCCCAGCCACTGTGGATTGACAGATCCCCCCCAGCCCACTGTGCATTGACAGATCCCCCAGCCCACAGATTGACAGATCCCCCAGCCACTGTGGAATTGACAGATCCCCCAGCCCACTGTGGATTGACAGTTCCCCTCCAGCCCACTGTGGAGTGACAGATCCCCCAGCCCACTGTGGAGTGACAGATCCCCCAGCCCACAGATTGACAGATCCCCCAGCCCACTGTGGAGTGACAGATCCCCCAGCCCACTGTGGATTGACAGATCTCCTCACCCACTGTGGAGTGACAGATCCCCCAGCCCACTGTGGATTGACAGATCCCCTTGCCCACAGATTGACAGATCCCCCAGCCCACTATGGAGTGACAGATCCCCCAGACCACTGTGGATTAACAGATGTCCCAGCCCACTGTGGAATGACAGATGTCCTCACCCACTGTGGATTAACAGATGTCCCAGCCCACTGTGGAGTGACAGATCCCCCAGCCCACTGTGTAGGGATAGATCCCTCATCCACTGTGGAGTGACAGATCCCTCCAGCCCACTGTGGAGTGACAGATCCCCACGCCCACTGTGGAGTGACAGATCCCCCAGCCACTGTGGATTGACAGATCCCCCCCAGCCCACTGTGCATTGACAGATCCCCCAGCCCACAGATTGACAGATCCCCCAGCCACTGTGGAATTGACAGTTCCCCTCCAGCCCACTGTGGATTGACAGATCCCCTTGCCCACAGATTGACAGATCCCCCAGCCCACTGTGGATTAACAGATACCCTCAGCCCACTGTGGAGTGACAGATCCCTCAACCCACAGATTGACAGATTCCCCAGCCCACTGTAGAGTGACAGATCCCTCAGCCCACAGATTGACAGATCCCTCAGCCCACTGTGGAGTGACAGATCCCCCAGCCCACAGATTGACAGATCCCCCGGCCCACTGTGGAGTGACAGATCCCCCAGCCCACTGTGGATTGACAGATCCCCCCAGCCCACTGTGGAGTGACAGATCCCCCCCAGCCCACTGTGGATTGACAGATCTCCTCACCCACTGTGGAGTGACAGATCCCCCAGCCCACTGTGGAGTGACAGATCCCCTTGCCCACAGATTGACAGATCCCCCAGCCCACTATGGAGTGACAGATCCCCCCCAGACCAGTGTGGATTAACAGATGTCCCAGCCCACTGTGGAATTACAGATGTCCCAGCCCACAGATGGACAGATCCCCCCAGCCCACTGTGGATTGACAGGTCCCCCCAGCCCACTGTGGATTGACAGATCCCCCCAGCCCATTCCAACTCTGTGTCTGCCTGTCTGTGCTGCTAGCTATTATAGGCCCACACACTTGCACGCACGCCCATACACACAGGTTGCCGTGCTGCTATTAGCTCTCACTGTGCATGCAGTGCAGTGCACCCCTGTGGGATGGGGATTGAAGACTCCAGGACTGGGAGTGGATCTGGATCTGGAGTCGCAAATGTTTCCAATCTAGTACACTACATTTGACTAGGGCCCAAAGTCCTCCAGGAAAAAGTAGTGCACTACATAGGGAATAGGATGCCATTTGGGACACAGACAGAGTGCTGCTGTGATTGATGGCCCTGCTTGCAGCCTGACCTTGCAGCCGCTGGCACAGGGGGAAGAGATGCATTCACGGTTGGGGTAATGAAAAGCTGTGATGCTGGCTGCATGGATGTGGTGGTTATGTTACGACCATCAGTCAGCCTCACACATCACACAGTGGAGAGAAGATATATTTTTTTATTTAACTAGGCAAGTCAGTTAGGAACAAATTCTTATTTACAATGACAGCCTAGGAACAGTGGGTTAACTGCCTTGTTCAGAGGCAGAACGACAGATTTGGACCTTTTCAGCTCAGGGATTCAATATAGCAACCTTTCAGTTACTGGCCCAACACTCTAACCACTAGACTACCTGAGAGGAGATGAGAGGAGAGAAGTGAAGAGGGGGGCAAGAGAGGAGAAGAGAAGAGAGGAGAGGAGAGGAGAGGAGAGGAGAGGAGAGGATACACACACACACACACATGGAATTATACACAGACCCCCCCACCACCACGACCACCACCACCACCACCTTACCCCCCAATGAGCTTATCAAATACTGGTTGCATAGGGAGTCTCACGGGACATCCACTGTCCGTCATCTGTGGTCCCAGACTGGTGCACGGGCCCTCTGTCATTTCATTATGTATACTGCATCTGAAGGCAGCAAGGCAGACAGGTGAGAGGGAGGTGAGGCAGCATCAAAGCACCAGAGGAAAGAAAAGGCCTCTTCCAACAATGCCTCCCCGAATTATGTATTTGTGATGGCATGGAAACAGCATACTGATGAGGATGGAGATAAAAATAAAAAACTGACAACGAAACTGAGGGCCAAAATATCTGTCTCTGTCTAAGCTGATGATTGAATAAGAATATAGGTCACAATCAAAGCAAGCTTTGATGAGATATAGATTTTGACAGGAATGTAAGATAGTTGTTTTTGTTCATGTTAAAGAAAAGCATTGCTCATCGAATAGCATTTTATTCCACCAAAGTAATCATAACTCAAATCAATTCAGTTGAAATGCTTTAACAAATAATTATTGGGTTGACAAAGAGACAATTTATCATATCTCAAACTGATCATCTTGGAATCTACACAATACTGACGCTACTCAAGGTGGAGAATCTCACCCTCCTCCTCCGCTTCTTCCCCCTCTTCCCCTTCCTCTTCATCATCATCTTCCTCTTCTCCTCCTCCTCTTCCTCCCCCTCTTCCTCCTCCTACCTACTCTTCATCATCATCTTCCTCTTCTACTCCTCCTCTTCCTCCCCCTCTTCCTCCTCCTTCTACTCTTCATCATCATCTTCCTCTTCTCCTCCTCTTCCTCATCCTTCTACTCTTCATCATCATCTTCATATTCTCCTCCTCCTCTTCATCATCATATTCCTCCTGTCCTCCTCCTCCTCCTCCACAGGTCTACATACAGAAACCAACAGAAACCTTCTTATGACATTGCTGCCCTCCTGCCTGTTCTCTTAATTTATGGACCTGTTTTATTACGTCGCAGCAGCTGTGTTATAAATGAAGGGGAAAAGTGCTCTGGATCATTCGTAGATGTGCCAAGGTTTTTAAGAGCTGCATTACTTTCTAAGGCTCTGGGAAACACCTTGGCTATTAAAGATACATTGTAAGAAGGTTCTAACGATGATCTTCACTATGCGAAGGCTCTGGTAAATGAAGCCCTGATTAAGACAGAATGGAATCAGCCAAAGACTATCAAGGGGAAACTGCACTGCCAAAAACACAGGAAAGAAAGGCTGATTTTAGAGGCCTGTGCAGTTGCCAACAAATAGTTGCCTTCCTCAAGGGGTTCCTTTAGTGATATTGTTATGTTGCAATCTTTCAGTCTTTGACAAGGAGCCACTGTTTCTCCACGGGGGACCTGGGGTAAAACCAGTCACACCCACTGAGCCAAGATGAAGTGGTAGCCTACCTCTCCTCCCTCTCTCTTTCGCTGTCTCTCTCTCTCTTGCTCTCTCACTCTCCTATCTCCTTTCTCCTCTCTCCTCCCTCCCTTTCTTCCTCTCATCTTCTTAAATGTATATTTTTTTTTTCGCCTGGGCCCATTTGATTCCCTTGTAGGCACTGTCATTAGTCTCGGCAGCTGCTGCCCCTGAACCCAGGAGCCTTGTCGGGGAAACGGGAATTGGTTTATCTGTATCTGTCCTGCACCCAGGAGAGCATAAGAGAGTAAGGGTCCTTACATGCAGGCAGCTTTCCTCTTCCTCACAGATGCAGCCATCAGACAGGCCGCTTGGCTCCAACTGATTACCCCCTAGGAGGAGTATCAGTGTCCTGGCTGGCTCTCTTGTTGCCTCCGTTTCATCCCTGCATGGCCGCACACAAACACTGACATGTAAAGATAGAGTTGGTTTTTGGTCTCTCTCTCTCTCTCTCTCTCTCTGGCTCTCTCTCTCTCTCTCTCTCTCTCTCTCTCTCTCTCTCTCTCTCTGGCTCTCTCTGGCTCTCTCTGGCTCTCTCTCTGTCTCTCTCTCTCTCTCTCTCTCTCTCTCTCTCTGGCTCTCTCTCTGGCTCTCTCTCTCTCTCTCTCTCTCTCTGGCTCTCTCTCTCTCTCTCTCTCTCTGGCTCTCTGGCTCTCTCTCTGTCTCTCTCTCTCTCTCTCTGGCTCTCTCTGTCTCTCTCTCTCTCTCTGTCTCTCTCTCGCTCTCTCGCTCTCTCTCTCTCTCTCTCTCTCTCTCTCTCTCTCTCTCTCTCTCTATATCTCCTTATGCAGGCTTTAATGCTCTAATGTAACCTTTTCAACAGATCTTGAAAATCACAGAAATGTTAATTAATTGACCATTCCCAAAAGAGATCTGACAAGTGAAACTATTTGATCCTTTAACATGTCTAAATACCTCCTTCTGTGTGTGAAACAGTTGGGACTTTGATAACGGCCACCTGACACATGTACTGGGGATTCCTCTGTCATTTCTGCCCTGGTCCTGAAAAGACCATGTTGTGACCCTGACACTAACCATCATCCCCAGTAGTTCAGTAATTACAGGAGGCCAGGCAGCTTTCATCCAGTTAACCCAGCAAAATCAACTCAACAGTTATTCCATTTATCCATCATGCTCCAGCGGTTACTCAGAGTGCAAAGCCTATTAGTTGGTCCGGTATGGTGTATGGGCTGTTTCATGTGTTGTCTTGTCTTTCATAAAGTATAGGGATAAAACACATTTGTTGGTTTAGTGAAGTCGTCCAAGTCAAATGATGCCTATCCTTATGGACAGAGCTTTGCATAAATCCTAGGAGTTTGAAATGCTGCGTTGTTTTCAGATGTCTCTTTACTTACGATCAGGATATAAGGTCAGTTTTATTTAAAGACTTACGACGGCCATATTATTAACTTGTGTTTGTACTGTAGATGTAATAATCTATACAAGGTTTTATAGTTTGATATCATGTTGGATGGTTTTGAAATAGATCACACCTCCAGGAAAAGTATCATAAACAATGTTTAAAACTTCATCTTTTAAAGGATCTTAAACTCTATAATATCATATGGTGTGTGTAACAGTAAAGCATGTGTCCTTGAATCAATGAAACCCACGATACATTATACTGTTGAAGACCTGTAATACGACTGAATCCTGGTTCGCTGTACCCATTCAATTGTATTTCATACAAGTTTTCTATTTTGGACCCATTCCCATTTCAATGAGTCCAATGTTGGAAAACTTTCTTTTCTTCACATTTCTCTGTTTGTGTGTATCAGCGTGAGATTGCGAGCGGTTCAGACAGCTCCTGTCCACATGAAAGTGTGGGGAGGCGCCCTATGGGACCGAAAAAGAGCTTTGTTCTGCCTACCTCACTCTGTGGCAGGCAGCCTTCCATCTCCTTTCAAAGGAGCTGTGGAGCCCTTAATAATGTCTCCAACCAACCCGTCCTCCCAAGACAGAGCAGGGACCATAGAAGGTCTATCTTGCCAACCACTCTCATACAATACATTGTAGTCATTAAGTAGACGCTCCAGAGCTTCATGACTTGATAGAAATTCAGTATATTTGTGACTGTATGACATTTTGATTTGTATTCCAGACAAACTAGTCTATAATTAGTCTTCCTCCTATCTCTTCAGTAGTCTATGATTAGTCTTCCTCCAGTTTCTACAGTAGTGTATGATTAGTCTTCCTCCTATATCTTCAATAGTCTATGATTAGTCTTCCTCCTGTTTCTACAGTAGTCTATGATTAGTCTTCCTCCTATCTCTTCAATAGTCTATGATTAGTCTTCCTCCTATCTCTTCAATAGTCTATGATTAGTCTTCCTCCTGTTTCTACAGTAGTCTATGATTAGTCTTCCTCCTATCTCTTCAATGGTCTATGATTAGTCTTCCTCCTGTTTCTACAATAGTCTATGATTAGTCTTCCTCCCGTCTCTACAGTAGTCTATGATTAGTCTTCCTCCTGTTTCTACAGTAGTCTATGATTAGTCTTCCTCCTGTTTCTACAGTAGTCTATGATTAGTCTTCCTCCTGTTTCTACAGTAGTCTATGATTAGTCTTCCTCCTATCTCTTCAATAGTCTATGATTAGTCTTCCTCCTATCTCTTCAATAGTCTATAATTAGTCTTCCTCCTGTTTCTACAGTAGTCTATGATTAGTCTTCCTCCTATCTCTTCAATAGTCTATGATTAGTCTTCCTCCTGTTTCTACAGTAGTCTATGATTAATCTTCCTCCTGTTTCTCCAGTAGTCTATGATTAGTCTTCCTCCTGTTTCTACAGTAGTCTATGATTAGTCTTCCTCCTATCTCTTCAATAGTCTATGATTAGTCTTCCTCCTATCTCTTCAATAGTCTATGATTAGTCTTCCTCCTATCTCTTCAATAGTCTATGATTAGTCTTCCTCCTGTTTCTACAGTAGTCTATGATTAGTCTTCCTCCTATCTCTTCAATAGTCTATGATTAGTCTTCCTCCTGTTTCTACAATAGTCTATGATTAGTCTTCCTCCCGTCTCTACAGTAGTCTATGATTAGTCTTCCTCCTGTTTCTACAGTAGTCTATGATTAGTCTTCCTCCCGTTTCTACAGTAGTCTATGATTAGTCTTCCTCCTGTTTCTACAGTAGTCTATGATTAGTCTTCCTCCTCTCTTCAATAGTCTATGATTAGTCTTCCTCCTATCTCTTCAATAGTCTATGATTAGTCTTCCTCCTGTTTCTACAGTAGTCTATGATTAGTCTTCCTCCTATCTCTTCAATAGTCTATGATTAGTCTTCCTCCTGTTTCTACAGTAGTCTATGATTAGTCTTCCTCCTGTTTCTACAGTAGTCTATGATTAGTCTTCCTCCTATCTCTTCAATAGTCTATGATTAGTCTTCCTCCTGTTTCTACAATAGTCTATGATTAGTCTTCCTCCCGTCTCTACAGTAGTCTATGATTAGTCTTCCTCCTGTTTCTACAGTAGTCTATGATTAGTCTTCCTCCTGTTTCTACAGTAGTCTATGATTAGTCTTCCTCCTGTTTCTACAGTAGTCTATGATTAGTCTTCCTCCTATCTCTTCAATAGTCTATGATTAGTCTTCCTCCTGTTTCTACAGTAGTCTATGATTAGTCTTCCTCCTATCTCTTCAATAGTCTATGATTAGTCTTCCTCCTGTTTCTACAGTAGTCTATGATTAGTCTTCCTCCTATCTCTTCAATAGTCTATGATTAGTCTTCCTCCTGTTTCTGGAGTAGTCTATGGTTAGTCTTCCTCCTGTTTCTACAGTAGTCTATGATTAGTCTTCCTCTTATCTCTTCAATAGTCTATGATTAGTCTTCCTCCTGTTTCTACAATAGTCTATGATTAGTCTTCCTCCTGTCTCTACAGTAGTCTATGATTAGTCTTCCTCCTGTTTCTACAGTAGTCTATGATTAGTCTTCCTCCTGTTTCTACAGTAGTCTATGATTAGTCTTCCTCCTATCTCTTCAATAGTCTATGATTAGTCTTCCTCCTGTTTCTACAGTAGTCTATGATTAGTCTTCCTCCTGTTTCTACAGTAGTCTATGATTAGTCTTCCTCCTATCTCTTCAATAGTCTATGATTAGTCTTCCTCCCGTCTCTAC
>NC_088399.1:88981201-88983701 GCF_034236695.1 Oncorhynchus nerka | reverse complement strand
TGTCACCTGTGTCGCCTGTCTCGCCTGTCGCGCCTGTCGCCTGTCGCCTCTGTCGCCTGTAGCCTGTCGCCTGTCGCCTCTGTCGCCTGTGTCGCCTGTGTCGCCTGTCGCCCCTGTTGCCTGTCGCCCCTGTCGCTTGTCACCTGTGGTCTCTGTCGCCCCTGTCGCCTGTCGTCTCTGTCCCCTATCCCCTGTCGCCTGTCGCCCCTGTCGCTTGTCACCTGTGGTCTCTGTCGCCCCTGTCGCCTGTCGTCTCTGTCGCCTCTGTCGCCTGTCGCCCCTGTCGCCTCTGTCGCCTGTCGCCTGTCGCCCCTGTCGCCTCTGTCGCCCCTGTCGCCCCTGTCGCCTCTGTCGCCCCTGTCGCCTTTCGCCTGTCACCTGTCGCCTGTCACCTGTCGCCCCTGTCGCCTTTCGCCTGTCGCCTGTCACCTGTCACCTCTGTCGCCTGTCGCCTGTCACCTGTCGTCTCTGTCGTCTGTCGCCTGTCACCTGTCACCTCTGTCGCCTTTCGCCTGTCGCCTGTCACCTGTCGTCTCTGGCGCCTGTCGCCTGTCGCCCCTGTCGCCTGTCGCCTCTGTCGCCCCTGTAGCCTGTCGCCTCTGTCGCCTATCACCTGTCATCTCTGTCGCCTCTGTCACCTGTGTCGCCTGTCTCGCCTGTCGCGCCTGTCGCCTGTCGCCTCTGTCGCCTGTCGCCTCTGTCGCCTGTGTCGCCTGTGTCGCCTGTCGCCCCTGTTGCCTGTCGCCCCTGTCGCTTGTCACCTGTGGTCTCTGTCGCCCCTGTCGCCTGTCGTCTCTGTCCCCTGTCCCCTGTCGCCTGTCGCCCCTGTCGCTTGTCACCTGTGGTCTCTGTCGCCCCTGTCGTCTCTGTCGCCTCTGTCGCCTGTCGCCCCTGTCGCCTCTGTCGCCTGTCGCCTGTCGCCCCTGTCGCCTGTCGCCCCTGTCGCCTGTCGCCCCTGTCGCCTGTCGCCTCTGTCGCCTGTCGCGCCTGTCGCCCCTGTCGCCTCTGTCGCCTCTGTCGCATGTCGCCTGTCGCCCCTGTCGCCTGTCGCCTGTCGCCTGTCGCCTGTCGCCTCTGTCGCATGTCGCCTGTCGCCCCTGTCGCCTGTCACCTGTCGCCTCTGTCGCCTGTCGCCCCTGTCGCCTGTCGCCCCTGTCACCCCTGTCGTCTCGCTCGTCCATAAATATGTTTTTATACCCAACTGGAGTGGAGCAGAATTCATTGAGACTGTAGTCTAGTCTACATGGACAGACCCAAGCTCCCCATTTTAATACTCTATGTCCTTTTTTATTTCCCTGAGATAATCACTGATCTGTAAGTGGCTGGATAGGTGATACTAAGGATTTCGCTGCATTGGTGTCAACAATCATGTCACATCAGATCTGTGATCACCTCAAGGAAGGAAGGAATAAAGGAAGACAGGAAGGAACCCACTGGGCACATCATGCCATGTTACCATGAACATTGCAGATAGTCCCGGTAGCTATTTGATGAACTATTTAGCAGTTTTATGGCTTGGGGATAGAAGGTTGGTTCCAAACGTGGTGCATTGGTACCTCTAGCAGTGCGGCTTGGTTGGGTTGTGTATCGGAGGATGCATGACCTTCAACCTTCGTCTCTCCCAAGCCCGTACGGGAGTTGTAGCGATGAGACAAGATAGTAACTACTAATCAATTGGATACCATGAAATTGGGGAGAAAAAGGGGTAAAATTCACAAAAAAAACAACAACAGTTTAGTCCTGGCAGTTAGTTTCTTACCCTAACGTTACATTTTGAGACACTCCTGAATGTTCAGAAGCCTGTTATGAAATTGGACATATTCCCATGTCAATGATGGATGGAAGGGTGCATGCAAGCCTTGTGGCGCCATAGAGATGTTGTCTTCCTTCCCTCCATTTTGCCCGTTTTTTGGGGGGTTGGCATTTTACCATTTTGAAAAGTCTGGGACAGAGCTGGAAAAACTGTGTAGAAGTAGTTTTTGTTTCTCCACGGCCTTGGTTTTTGGAATGCTGTTTTTAATAAATCAAGAATATTTATTCATTTTGTGTTCTGAAAGAGTTGAGATATTTTTGGACAAATGACCCTGAAGATTTAATTTAACAATCTGGCAGTAAATGTTGACTTTTATATATATATATATATATGTGAATAATTAGTAACACATGATGCTTCATCTATCACATCTGTTTTAGCATCAGAAACCCCTTTAAGTTGATCTGACTGAAAAGGAGACAGTTTGCTTCTAGCTACCTTTTTTCAATTTGTGCTGTAGATCTCGTGGAGGATCTTTAAAAACTAGTTCTGACAACATTAAAACACATCACACAACCACTACAATCTCTTAAAACTCTAAGGGTTGATATCCTGGACCAAGAAGCACTTCCAAGGAAATTCTCCATTGAACCTGCTTTTTAGTCCACCATTAGGCTTACTCTGGGTCCGGGAAACCTACCTCTATCACTAATACTTAGTAAGAGAAGTTAACCTTACTCTGGGTCC
>NC_088399.1:88898701-88976201 GCF_034236695.1 Oncorhynchus nerka | reverse complement strand
ACTATGGGAGACGTCATAACGTAAACACAGTGTTACACTATGGGAGACGTCAACACAGCGTTACACTATGGGAGACGTCATAACGTCAACACAGCGTTACACTATGGGAGACGTCAACACAGTGTTACACTATGGGAGACATCAACACAGCGTTACACTATGGGAGACATCAACACAGCGTTACACTATGGGAGACGTCAACACAGCGTTACACTATGGGAGACATCAACACAGCGTTACACTATGGGAGACGTCATAACGTAAACACAGTGTTACACTATGGGAGACGTCAACACAGCGTTACACTATGGGAGACGTCATAACGTAAACACAGTGTTACACTATGGGAGACATCAACACAGCGTTACACTATGGGAGACGTCATAACGTAAACACAGTGTTACACTATGGGAGACGTCATAACGTAAACACAGTGTTACATTATGGGAGACGTAAACACAGCGTTACACTATGGGAGACGTAAACACAGCGTTACACTATGGGAGACGTAAACACAGTGTTACACTATGGGAGACGTCAACACAGCGTTACACTATGGGAGACGTCATAACGTCAACACAGCGTTACACTATGGGAGACGTCAACACAGCGTTACACTATGGGAGACGTCAACACAGCGTTACACTATGGGAGACGTAAACACAGCGTTACACTATGGGAGACGTCATAACGTCAACACAGCGTTACACTATGGGAGACGTCATAACGTCAACACAGTGTTACACTATGGGAGACGTCAACACAGCGTTACACTATGGGAGACGTCATAACGTCAACACAGCGTTACACTATGGGAGACGTCATAACGTCAACACAGTGTTACACTATGGGAGACGTCAACACAGCGTTACACTATGGGAGACGTCAACACAGCGTTACACTATGGGAGACGTAAACACAGCGTTACACTATGGGAGACATCAACACAGTGTTACACTATGGGAGACGTAAACACAGCGTTACACTATGGGAGACGTAAACACAGTGTTACACTATGGGAGACGTCATAACGTAAACACAGTGTTACACTATGGGAGACGTCAACACAGCGTTACACTATAGGAGACGTAAACACAGTGTTACACTATGGGAGACGTCATAACGTCAACACAGCGTTACACTATGGGAGACGTCATAACGTCAACACAGTGTTACACTATGGGAGACGTCAACACAGCATTACACTATGGGAGACGTCAACACAGCGTTACACTATGGGAGACGTAAACACAGCGTTACACTATGGGAGACATCAACACAGTGTTACACTATGGGAGACGTCAACACAGCGTTACACTATGGGAGACATCAACACAGCGTTACACTATGGGAGACATCAACACAGCGTTACACTATGGGAGACGTCAACACAGCGTTACACTATGGGAGACATCAACACAGCGTTACACTATGGGAGACGTCATAACGTAAACACAGTGTTACACTATGGGAGACGTCAACACAGCGTTACACTATGGGAGACGTCATAACGTAAACACAGTGTTACACTATGGGAGACATCAACACAGCGTTACACTATGGGAGACGTCATAACGTAAACACAGTGTTACACTATGGGAGACGTCATAACGTAAACACAGTGTTACACTATGGGAGACGTAAACACAGCGTTACACTATGGGAGACGTCATAACGTAAACACAGTGTTACATTATGGGAGACGTAAACACAGCGTTACACTATGGGAGACGTAAACACAGTGTTACACTATGGGAGACGTCATAACGTAAACACAGTGTTACACTATGGGAGACGTCAACACAGCGTTACACTATGGGAGACGTCATAACGTCAACACAGCGTTACACTATGGGAGACGTCAACACAGCGTTACACTATGGGAGACGTCAACACAGCGTTACACTATGGGAGACGTAAACACAGCGTTACACTATGGGAGACGTCATAACGTCAACACAGCGTTACACTATGGGAGACGTCATAACGTCAACACAGTGTTACACTATGGGAGACGTCAACACAGCGTTACACTATGGGAGACGTCAACACAGCGTTACACTATGGGAGACGTAAACACAGCGTTACACTATGGGAGACATCAACACAGTGTTACACTATGGGAGACGTAAACACAGCGTTACACTATGGGAGACGTAAACACAGCGTTACACTATGGGAGACGTAAACACAGTGTTACACTATGGGAGACGTCATAACGTAAACACAGTGTTACACTATGGGAGACGTCAACACAGCGTTACACTATGGGAGACGTCATAACGTCAACACAGCGTTACACGATGGGAGACGTCAACACAGCGTTACACTATGGGAGACGTCAACACAGCGTTACACTATGGGAGACGTAAACACAGCGTTACACTATGGGAGACGTCATAACGTCAACACAGCGTTACACTATGGGAGACGTCATAACGTCAACACAGTGTTACACTATGGGAGACGTCAACACAGCGTTACACTATGGGAGACGTCAACACAGCGTTACACTATGGGAGACATCAACACAGCGTTACACTATGGGAGACGTCAACACAGCGTTACACTATGGGAGACATCAACACAGCGTTACACTATGGGAGACGTCATAACGTAAACACAGTGTTACACTATGGGAGACGTCAACACAGCGTTACACTATGGGAGACGTCATAACGTAAACACAGTGTTACACTATGGGAGACATCAACACAGCGTTACACTATGGGAGACGTCATAACGTAAACACAGTGTTACACTATGGGAGACGTCATAACGTAAACACAGTGTTACACTATGGGAGACGTAAACACAGCGTTACACTATGGGAGACGTCATAACGTAAACACAGTGTTACATTATGGGAGACGTAAACACAGCGTTACACTATGGGAGACGTAAACACAGTGTTACACTATGGGAGACGTCATAACGTAAACACAGTGTTACACTATGGGAGACGTCAACACAGCGTTACACTATGGGAGACGTCATAACGTCAACACAGCGTTACACTATGGGAGACGTCAACACAGCGTTACACTATGGGAGACATCAACACAGCGTTACACTATGGGAGACGTAAACACAGCGTTACACTATGGGAGACGTCATAACGTCAACACAGCGTTACACTATGGGAGACGTCATAACGTCAACACAGTGTTACACTATGGGAGACGTCAACACAGCGTTACACTATGGGAGACGTCAACACAGCGTTACACTATGGGAGACGTAAACACAGCGTTACACTATGGGAGCACATCAACACAGTGTTACACTATGGGAGACGTAAACACAGCGTTACACTATGGGAGACGTAAACACAGCGTTACACTATGGGAGACGTAAACACAGTGTTACACTATGGGAGACGTCATAACGTCAACACAGTGTTACACTATGGGAGACGTCAACACAGCGTTACACTATGGGAGACGTCATAACGTCAACACAGCGTTACATAGTGGGAGACGTCAACACAGCGTTACACTATGGGAGACGTCAACACAGCGTTACACTATGGGAGACGTAGCGTAAACACAGCGTTACACTATGGGAGACGTCATAACGTCAACACAGCGTTACACTATGGGAGACGTCATAACGTCAACACAGTGTTACACTATGGGAGACGTCAACACAGCGTTACACTATGGGAGACGTCAACACAGCGTTACACTATGGGAGACGTAAACACAGCGTTACACTATGGGAGACATCAACACAGTGTTACACTATGGGAGACGTAAACACAGCGTTACACTATGGGAGACGTAAACACAGTGTTACACTATGGGAGACGTCATAACGTAAACACAGTGTTACACTATGGGAGACGTCAACACAGCGTTACACTATGGGAGACGTCATAACGTCAACACAGCGTTACACTATGGGAGACGTCAACACAGCGTTACACTATGGGAGACGTCAACACAGCGTTACACTATGGGAGACGTAAACACAGCGTTACACTATGGGAGACGTCATAACGTCAACACAGCGTTACACTATGGGAGACGTCATAACGTCAACACAGTGTTACACTATGGGAGACGTCAACACAGCGTTACACTATGGGAGACGTCAACACAGCGTTACACTATGGGAGACGTAAACACAGCGTTACACTATGGGAGACATCAACACAGTGTTACACTATGGGAGACGTCAACACAGTGTTACACTATGGGAGACATCAACACAGCGTTACACTATGGGAGACGTCATAACGTCAACACAGTGTTACACTATGGGAGACGTCAACACAGCGTTACACTATGGGAGACGTAAACACAGCGTTACACTATGGGAGACGTCAACACAGCGTTACACTATGGGAGACATCAACACAGCGTTACACTATGGGAGACGTCATAACGTCAACACAGTGTTACACTATGGGAGACGTCAACACAGCGTTACACTATGGGAGACGTAAACACAGCGTTACACTATGGGAGACGTCAACACAGTGTTACACTATGGGAGACGTAAACACAGCGTTACACTATGGGAGACGTCAACACAGTGTTACACTATGGGAGACGTAAACACAGCGTTACACTATGGGAGACGTCAACACAGCGTTACACTATGGGAGACGTAAACACAGCGTTACACTATGGGAGACGTCAACACAGTGTTACACTATGGGAGACATCAACACAGCGTTACACTATGGGAGACGTCATAACGTAAACACAGTGTTACACTATGGGAGACGTCAACACAGCGTTACACTATGGGAGACGTCATAACGTAAACACAGTGTTACACTATGGGAGACATCAACACAGCGTTACACTATGGGAGACGTCATAACGTAAACACAGTGTTACACTATGGGAGACGTCATAACGTAAACACAGTGTTACACTATGGGAGACGTAAACACAGCGTTACACTATGGGAGACGTCATAACGTCAACACAGCGTTACACTATGGGAGACGTCAACACAGCGTTACACTATGGGAGACGTAAACACAGTGTTACACTATGGGAGACGTCATAACGTAAACACAGTGTTACACTATGGGAGACGTCAACACAGCATTACACTATGGGAGACGTCATAACGTCAACACAGCGTTACACTATGGGAGACGTCAACACAGCGTTACACTATGGGGAGTCAACACAGCGTTACACTATGGGAGACGTAAACACAGCGTTACACTATGGGAGACGTCATAACGTCAACACAGCGTTACACTATGGGAGACGTCATAACGTCAACACAGTGTTACACTATGGGAGCGTCAACACAGCGTTACACTATGGGAGACGTCAACACAGCGTTACACTATGGGAGACGTAAACACAGCGTTACACTATGGGAGACATCAACACAGTGTTACACTATGGGAGACGTAAACACAGCGTTACACTATGGGAGACGTAAACACAGCGTTACACTATGGGAGACGTAAACACAGTGTTACACTATGGGAGACGTCATAACGTAAACACAGTGTTACACTATGGGAGACGTCAACACAGCGTTACACTATGGGAGACGTCATAACGTCAACACAGCGTTACACTATGGGAGACGTCAACACAGCGTTACACTATGGGAGACGTCAACACAGCGTTACACTATGGGAGACGTAAACACAGCGTTACACTATGGGAGACGTCATAACGTCAACACAGCGTTACACTATGGGAGACGTCATAACGTCAACACAGTGTTACACTATGGGAGACGTCAACACAGCGTTACACTATGGGAGACGTCAACACAGCGTTACACTATGGGAGACGTAAACACAGCGTTACACTATGGGAGACATCAACACAGTGTTACACTATGGGAGACGTAAACACAGCGTTACACTATGGGAGACGTAAACACAGTGTTACACTATGGGAGACGTCATAACGTAAACACAGTGTTACACTATGGGAGACGTCAACACAGCGTTACACTATGGGAGACGTCATAACGTCAACACAGCGTTACACTATGGGAGACGTCAACACAGCGTTACACTATGGGAGACGTCAACACAGCGTTACACTATGGGAGACGTAAACACAGCGTTACACTATGGGAGACGTCATAACGTCAACACAGCGTTACACTATGGGAGACGTCATAACGTCAACACAGTGTTACACTATGGGAGACGTCAACACAGCGTTACACTATGGGAGACGTCAACACAGCGTTACACTATGGGAGACGTAAACACAGCGTTACACTATGGGAGACATCAACACAGTGTTACACTATGGGAGACGTCAACACAGTGTTACACTATGGGAGACATCAACACAGCGTTACACTATGGGAGACATCAACACAGCGTTACACTATGGGAGACGTCAACACAGCGTTACACTATGGGAGACGTAAACACAGCGTTACACTATGGGAGACGTCAACACAGCGTTACACTATGGGAGACATCAACACAGCGTTACACTATGGGAGACGTCAACACAGCGTTACACTATGGGAGACGTCAACACAGCGTTACACTATGGGAGACGTCATAACGTAAACACAGTGTTACACTATGGGAGACGTCAACACAGCGTTACACTATGGGAGACGTAAACACAGCGTTACACTATGGGAGACGTCAACACAGCGTTACACTATGGGAGACGTCATACCGTAAACACAGCGTTACACTATGGGAGACGTCAACACAGTGTTACACTATGGGAGACGTCAACACAGCGTTACACTATGGGAGACGTCATAATGTAAACACAGTGTTACACTATGGGAGACGTCAACACAGCGTTACACTATGGGAGACGTCATAACGTAAACACAGTGTTACACTATGGGAGACGTCAACACAGCGTTACACTATGGGAGACATCATAACGTAAACACAGTGTTACACTATGGGAGACGTCATAACGTAAACACAGTGTTACACTATGGGAGACGTCATAACGTAAACACAGTGTTACACTATGGGAGACGTAAACACAGCGTTACACTATGGGAGACGTCATAACGTAAACACAGTGTTACACTATGGGAGACGTCATAACGTCAACACAGTGTTACACTATGGGAGACGTCATAACGTAAACACAGTGTTACACTATGGGAGACGTCATAACGTAAACACAGTGTTACACTATGGGAGACGTCATAACGTCAACACAGTGTTACACTATGGGAGACGTCATAACGTAAACACAGTGTTACACTATGGGAGACGTCAACACAGCGTTACACTATGGGAGACGTAAACACAGCGTTACACTATGGGAGACGTCAACACAGTGTTACACTATGGGAGACATCAACACAGCGTTACACTATGGGAGACATCAACACAGCGTTACACTATGGGAGACGTCAACACAGCGTTACACTATGGGAGACGTAAACACAGCGTTACACTATGGGAGACGTCAACACAGCGTTACACTATGGGAGACATCAACACAGCGTTACACTATGGGAGACGTCATAACGTAAACACAGTGTTACACTATGGGAGACGTCAACACAGCGTTACACTATGGGAGACGTAAACACAGCGTTACACTATGGGAGACGTCAACACAGCGTTACACTATGGGAGACGTCATACCGTAAACACAGCGTTACACTATGGGAGACGTCAACACAGTGTTACACTATGGGAGACGTCAACACAGCGTTACACTATGGGAGACGTCATAATGTAAACACAGTGTTACACTATGGGAGACGTCAACACAGCGTTACACTATGGGAGACGTCATAACGTAAACACAGTGTTACACTATGGGAGACGTCAACACAGCGTTACACTATGGGAGACGTCATAACGTAAACACAGTGTTACACTATGGGAGACGTCATAACGTAAACACAGTGTTACACTATGGGAGACGTCATAACGTAAACACAGTGTTACACTATGGGAGACGTAAACACAGCGTTACACTATGGGAGACGTCATAACGTAAACACAGTGTTACACTATGGGAGACGTCATAACGTCAACACAGTGTTACACTATGGGAGACGTCATAACGTAAACACAGTGTTACACTATGGGAGACGTCATAACGTAAACACAGTGTTACACTATGGGAGACGTCATAACGTCAACACAGTGTTACACTATGGGAGACGTCATAACGTAAACACAGTGTTACACTATGGGAGACGTCAACACAGCGTTACACTATGGGAGACGTAAACACAGCGTTACACTATGGGAGACGTAAACACAGCGTTACACTATGGGAGACATCAACACAGCGTTACACTATGGGAGACGTCATAACGTCAACACAGTGTTACACTATGGGAGACGTCATAACGTCAACACAGCGTTACACTATGGGAGACGTCAACACAGCGTTACACTATGGGAGACGTAAACACAGCGTTACACTATGGGAGACGTCATAACATCAACACAGTGTTACACTATGGGAGACGTCATAACGTCAACACAGCGTTAGACTATGGGAGACGTAAACACAGCGTTACACTATGGGAGACGTCATAACGTCAACACAGCGTTACACTATGGGAGACGTCAACACAGCGTTACACTATGGGAGACGTCATAACGTCAACACAGCGTTACACTATGGGAGACGTCAACACAGCGTTACACTATGGGAGACGTCATAACGTCAACACAGCGTTACACTATGGGAGACGTCAACACAGCGTTACACTATGGGAGACGTCATAACATCAACACAGTGTTACACTATGGGAGACGTCATAACGTCAACACAGCGTTACACTATGGGAGACGTAAACACAGCGTTACACTATGGGAGACGTCATAACGTCAACACAGTGTTACACTATGGGAGACGTAAACACAGCGTTACACTATGGGAGACGTCATAACGTAAACACAGTGTTACATTATGGGAGACGTAAACACAGCGTTACACTATGGGAGACGTAAACACAGCGTTACACTATGGGAGACGTAAACACAGTGTTACACTATGGGAGACGTCATGACGTAAACACAGTGTTACACTATGGGAGACGTCAACACAGCGTTACACTATGGGAGACGTCATAACGTCAACACAGCGTTACACTATGGGAGACATCAACACAGTGTTACACTATGGGAGACGTAAACACAGCGTTACACTATGGGAGACGTAAACACAGTGTTACACTATGGGAGACGTCATAACGTAAACACAGTGTTACACTATGGGAGACGTCAACACAGCGTTACACTATGGGAGACGTCATAACGTCAACACAGCGTTACACTATGGGAGACGTCAACACAGCGTTACACTATGGGAGACGTCAACACAGCGTTACACTATGGGAGACGTAAACACAGCGTTACACTATGGGAGACGTCATAACGTCAACACAGCGTTACACTATGGGAGACGTCATAACGTCAACACAGTGTTACACTATGGGAGACGTCAACACAGCGTTACACTATGGGAGACGTCAACACAGCGTTACACTATGGGAGACGTAAACACAGCGTTACACTATGGGAGACATCAACACAGTGTTACACTATGGGAGACGTCAACACAGTGTTACACTATGGGAGACATCAACACAGCGTTACACTATGGGAGACATCAACACAGCGTTACACTATGGGAGACGTCAACACAGCGTTACACTATGGGAGACGTAAACACAGCGTTACACTATGGGAGACGTCAACACAGCGTTACACTATGGGAGACATCAACACAGCGTTACACTATGGGAGACGTCAACACAGCGTTACACTATGGGAGACGTCATAACGTAAACACAGTGTTACACTATGGGAGACGTCAACACAGCGTTACACTATGGGAGACGTAAACACAGCGTTACACTATGGGAGACGTCAACACAGCGTTACACTATGGGAGACGTCATACCGTAAACACAGCGTTACACTATGGGAGACGTAAACACAGTGTTACACTATGGGAGACGTCAACACAGCGTTACACTATGGGAGACGTCATAACGTAAACACAGTGTTACACTATGGGAGACGTCAACACAGCGTTACACTATGGGAGACGTCATAACGTAAACACAGTGTTACACTATGGGAGACGTCAACACAGCGTTACACTATGGGAGACGTCATAACGTAAACACAGTGTTACACTATGGGAGACGTCATAACGTAAACACAGTGTTACACTATGGGAGACGTCATAACGTAAACACAGTGTTACACTATGGGAGACGTCATAACGTAAACACAGTGTTACACTATGGGAGACGTCATAACGTCAACACAGTGTTACACTATGGGAGACGTCATAACGTAAACACAGTGTTACACTATGGGAGACGTCAACACAGCGTTACACTATGGGAGACGTAAACACAGCGTTACACTATGGGAGACGTAAACACAGCGTTACACTATGGGAGACATCAACACAGCGTTACACTATGGGAGACGTCATAACGTCAACACAGTGTTACACTATGGGAGACGTCATAACGTCAACACAGCGTTACACTATGGGAGACGTCAACACAGCGTTACACTATGGGAGACGTAAACACAGCGTTACACTATGGGAGACGTCATAACATCAACACAGTGTTACACTATGGGAGACGTCATAACGTCAACACAGCGTTACACTATGGGAGACGTAAACACAGCGTTACACTATGGGAGACGTCATAACGTCAACACAGCGTTACACTATGGGAGACGTCAACACAGCGTTACACTATGGGAGACGTCATAACGTCAACACAGCGTTACACTATGGGAGACGTCAACACAGCGTTACACTATGGGAGACGTCATAACGTCAACACAGCGTTACACTATGGGAGACGTCAACACAGCGTTACACTATGGGAGACGTCATAACATCAACACAGTGTTACACTATGGGAGACGTCATAACGTCAACACAGCGTTACACTATGGGAGACGTAAACACAGCGTTACACTATGGGAGACGTCATAACGTCAACACAGCGTTACACTATGGGAGACGTAAACACAGCGTTACACTATGGGAGACGTCATAACGTCAACACAGCGTTACACTATGGGAGACGTCATAACGTCAACACAGTGTTACACTATGGGAGACGTCAACACAGCGTTACACTATGGGAGACGTCAACACAGCGTTACACTATGGGAGACGTAAACACAGCGTTACACTATGGGAGACATCAACACAGTGTTACACTATGGGAGACGTCAACACAGTGTTACACTATGGGAGACATCAACACAGCGTTACACTATGGGAGACATCAACACAGCGTTACACTATGGGAGACGTCAACACAGCGTTACACTATGGGAGACGTAAACACAGCGTTACACTATGGGAGACGTCAACACAGCGTTACACTATGGGAGACATCAACACAGCGTTACACTATGGGAGACGTCAACACAGCGTTACACTATGGGAGACGTCATAACGTAAACACAGTGTTACACTATGGGAGACGTCAACACAGCGTTACACTATGGGAGACGTAAACACAGCGTTACACTATGGGAGACGTCAACACAGCGTTACACTATGGGAGACGTCATACCGAAAACACAGCGTTACACTATGGGAGACGTAAACACAGTGTTACACTATGGGAGACGTCATCAACACAGCGTTACACTATGGGAGACGTCATAACGTAAACACAGTGTTACACTATGGGAGACGTCAACACAGCGTTACACTATGGGAGACGTCATAACGTAAACACAGTGTTACACTATGGGAGACGTCAACACAGCGTTACACTATGGGAGACGTCATAACGTAAACACAGTGTTACACTATGGGAGACGTCATAACGTAAACACAGTGTTACACTATGGGAGACGTCATAACGTAAACACAGTGTTACACTATGGGAGACGTCATAACGTAAACACAGTGTTACACTATGGGAGACGTCATAACGTCAACACAGTGTTACACTATGGGAGACGTCATAACGTAAACACAGTGTTACACTATGGGAGACGTCAACACAGCGTTACACTATGGGAGACGTAAACACAGCGTTACACTATGGGAGACGTAAACACAGCGTTACACTATGGGAGACATCAACACAGCGTTACACTATGGGAGACGTCATAACGTCAACACAGTGTTACACTATGGGAGACGTCATAACGTCAACACAGCGTTACACTATGGGAGACGTCAACACAGCGTTACACTATGGGAGACGTAAACACAGCGTTACACTATGGGAGACGTCATAACATCAACACAGTGTTACACTATGGGAGACGTCATAACGTCAACACAGCGTTACACTATGGGAGACGTAAACACAGCGTTACACTATGGGAGACGTCATAACGTCAACACAGCGTTACACTATGGGAGACGTCAACACAGCGTTACACTATGGGAGACGTCATAACGTCAACACAGTGTTACACTATGGGAGACGTCAACACAGCGTTACACTATGGGAGACGTCATAACGTCAACACAGCGTTACACTATGGGAGACGTCAACACAGCGTTACACTATGGGAGACGTCATAACATCAACACAGTGTTACACTATGGGAGACGTCATAACGTCAACACAGCGTTACACTATGGGAGACGTAAACACAGCGTTACACTATGGGAGACGTCATAACGTCAACACAGCGTTACACTATGGGAGACGTCAACACAGCGTTACACTATGGGAGACGTCATAACGTCAACACAGCGTTACACTATGGGAGACGTCAACACAGCGTTACACTATGGGAGACGTCAACACAGCGTTACACTATGGGAGACGTCATAACGTCAACACAGCGTTACACTATGGGAGACGTCAACACAGCGTTACACTATGGGAGACGTCATAACATCAACACAGTGTTACACTATGGGAGACGTCATAACGTCAACACAGCGTTACACTATGGGAGACGTAAACACAGCGTTACACTATGGGAGACGTCAACACAGTGTTACACTATGGGAGACGTCAACACAGTGTTACACTATGGGAGACATCAACACAGCGTTACACTATGGGAGACATCAACACAGCGTTACACTATGGGAGACGTCAACACAGCGTTACACTATGGGAGACGTAAACACAGCGTTACACTATGGGAGACGTCAACACAGCGTTACACTATGGGAGACATCAACACAGCGTTACACTATGGGAGACGTCAACACAGCGTTACACTATGGGAGACGTCATAACGTAAACACAGTGTTACACTATGGGAGACGTCAACACAGCGTTACACTATGGGAGACGTAAACACAGCGTTACACTATGGGAGACGTCAACACAGCGTTACACTATGGGAGACGTCATACCGTAAACACAGCGTTACACTATGGGAGACGTAAACACAGTGTTACACTATGGGAGACGTCAACACAGCGTTACACTATGGGAGACGTCATAACGTAAACACAGTGTTACACTATGGGAGACGTCAACACAGCGTTACACTATGGGAGACGTCATAACGTAAACACAGTGTTACACTATGGGAGACGTCAACACAGCGTTACACTATGGGAGACGTCATAACGTAAACACAGTGTTACACTATGGGAGACGTCATAACGTAAACACAGTGTTACACTATGGGAGACGTCATAACGTAAACACAGTGTTACACTATGGGAGACGTCATAACGTAAACACAGTGTTACACTATGGGAGACGTCATAACGTCAACACAGTGTTACACTATGGGAGACGTCATAACGTAAACACAGTGTTACACTATGGGAGACGTCAACACAGCGTTACACTATGGGAGACGTAAACACAGCGTTACACTATGGGAGACGTAAACACAGCGTTACACTATGGGAGACATCAACACAGCGTTACACTATGGGAGACGTCATAACGTCAACACAGTGTTACACTATGGGAGACGTCATAACGTCAACACAGCGTTACACTATGGGAGACGTCAACACAGCGTTACACTATGGGAGACGTAAACACAGCGTTACACTATGGGAGACGTCATAACATCAACACAGTGTTACACTATGGGAGACGTCATAACGTCAACACAGCGTTACACTATGGGAGACGTAAACACAGCGTTACACTATGGGAGACGTCATAACGTCAACACAGCGTTACACTATGGGAGACGTCAACACAGCGTTACACTATGGGAGACGTCATATCGTCAACACAGCGTTACACTATGGGAGACGTCAACACAGCGTTACACTATGGGAGACGTCATAACGTCAACACAGCGTTACACTATGGGAGACGTCAACACAGCGTTACACTATGGGAGACGTCATAACATCAACACAGTGTTACACTATGGGAGACGTCATAACGTCAACACAGCGTTACACTATGGGAGACGTAAACACAGCGTTACACTATGGGAGACGTCATAACGTCAACACAGCGTTACACTATGGGAGACGTCAACACAGCGTTACACTATGGGAGACGTCATAACGTCAACACAGCGTTACACTATGGGAGACGTCAACACAGCGTTACACTATGGGAGACGTCAACACAGCGTTACACTATGGGAGACGTCATAACGTCAACACAGCGTTACACTATGGGAGACGTCAACACAGCGTTACACTATGGGAGACGTCATAACATCAACACAGTGTTACACTATGGGAGACGTCATAACGTCAACACAGCGTTACACTATGGGAGACGTCAACACAGCGTTACACTATGGGAGACGTCATAACGTCAACACAGCGTTACACTATGGGAGACGTCAACACAGCGTTACACTATGGGAGACGTCAACACAGCGTTACACTATGGGAGACGTCATAACGTCAACACAGCGTTACACTATGGGAGACGTCAACACAGCGTTACACTATGGGAGACGTCATAACATCAACACAGTGTTACACTATGGGAGACGTCATAACGTCAACACAGCGTTACACTATGGGAGACGTCAACACAGCGTTACACTATGGGAGACGTAAACACAGCGTTACACTATGGGAGACGTCATAACATCAACACAGTGTTACACTATGGGAGACGTCATAACGTCAACACAGCGTTACACTATGGGAGACGTAAACACAGCGTTACACTATGGGAGACGTCATAACGTCAACACAGCGTTACACTATGGGAGACGTCAACACAGCGTTACACTATGGGAGACGTCATAACGTCAACACAGCGTTACACTATGGGAGACGTCAACACAGCGTTACACTATGGGAGACGTCATAACGTCAACACAGTGTTACACTATGGGAGACGTCAACACAGCGTTACACTATGGGAGACGTCATAACATCAACACAGTGTTACACTATGGGAGACGTCATAACGTCAACACAGCGTTACACTATGGGAGACGTAAACACAGCGTTACACTATGGGAGACGTCATAACGCCAACACAGCGTTACACTATGGGAGACGTCAACACAGCGTTACACTATGGGAGACGTCATAACGTCAACACAGCGTTACACTATGGGAGACGTCAACACAGCGTTACACTATGGGAGACGTCAACACAGCGTTACACTATGGGAGACGTCATAACGTCAACACAGCGTTACACTATGGGAGACGTCAACACAGCGTTACACTATGGGAGACGTCATAACATCAACACAGTGTTACACTATGGGAGACGTCATAACGTCAACACAGCGTTACACTATGGGAGACGTAAACACAGCGTTACACTATGGGAGACGTCATAACGTCAACACAGCGTTACACTATGGGAGACGTCAACACAGCGTTACACTATGGGAGACGTCATAACGTCAACACAGCGTTACACTATGGGAGACGTCAACACAGCGTTACACTATGGGAGACATCAACACAGCGTTACACTATGGGAGACGTCAACACAGCGTTACACTATGGGAGACGTCAACACAGTGTTACACTATGGGAGACGTCATAACGTCAACACAGTGTTACACTATGGGAGACGTCAACACAGCGTTACACTATGGCAGACGTCAACACAGCGTTACACTATGGGAGACGTCAACACAGTGTTACACTATGGGAGACATCAACACAGCGTTACACTATGGGAGACGTCAACACAGTGTTACACTATGGGAGACGTCAACACAGTGTTACACTATGGGAGACGTCATAACGTAAACACAGCGTTACACTATTGGAGACATCAACACAGTGTTACACTATGGGAGACGTCAACACAGCGTTACGCTATGGGAGACGTCAACACAGCGTTACACTATGGGAGACGTCAACACAGCGTTACACTATGGGAGACATCAACACAGCGTTACACTATGGGAGACGTCAACACAGTGTTACACTATGGGAGACATCAACACAGTGTTACACTATGGGAGACGTCATAACGTAAACACAGCGTTACACTATGGGAGACATCAACACAGCGTTACACTATGGGAGACGTCATAACGTCAACACAGCGTTACACTATGGGAGACGTCAACACAGCGTTACACTATGGGAGACGTCATAACGTCAACACAGCGTTATACTATGGGAGACGTCAACACAGCGTTACACTATGGGAGACGTCAACACAGTGTTACACTATGGGAGACATCAACACAGTGTTACACTATGGGAGACGTCATAACGTAAAGACAGTGTTACACTATGGGAGACGTCAACACAGCGTTACACTATGGGAGACGTCATAACGTCAACACAGTGTTACACTATGGGAGACGTCAACACAGCGTTACACTATGGGAGACGTCAACACAGCGTTACACTATGGGAGACGTCAACACAGTGTTACACTATGGGAGACGTCAACACAGTGTTACACTATGGGAGACATCAACACAGCGTTACACTATGGGAGACGTCAACACATCGTTACACTATGGGAGACGTCAACACAGCGTTACACTATGGGAGACGTCAACACAGCGTTACACTATGGGAGACGTCATAACGTCAACACAGCGTTACACTATGGGAGACGTCAACACAGTGTTACGCTATGGGAGACGTCAACACAGCGTTACACTATGGGAGATGTCAACACAGTGTTACACTATGGGAGACATCAACACAGCGTTACACTATGGGAGACGTCAACACAGCGTTACACTATGGGAGACGTCAACACAGTGTTACACTATGGGAGACGTCATAACGTAAACACAGTGTTACACTATGGGAGACGTCAACACAGCGTTACACTATGGGAGACGTCATAACGTCAACACAGCGTTACACTATGGGAGACGTCAACACAGCGTTACACTATGGGAGACGTCAACACAGTGTTACACTATGGGAGACGTCAACACAGCGTTACACTATGGGAGACATCAACACAGCGTTACACTATGGGAGACGTCAACACATCGTTACACTATGGGAGACGTCAACACAGCGTTACACTATGGGAGACGTCAACACAGCGTTACACTATGGGAGACGTCATAACGTCAACACAGCGTTACACTATGGGAGACGTCAACACAGTGTTACACTATGGGAGACGTCAACACAGCGTTACACTATGGGAGACGTCAACACAGTGTTACACTATGGGAGACATCAACACAGCGTTACACTATGGGAGACGTCAACACAGCGTTACACTATGGGAGACGTCAACACAGTGTTACACTATGGGAGACGTCATAACGTAAACACAGTGTTACACTATGGGAGACGTCAACACAGCGTTACACTATGGGAGACGTCATAACGTCAACACAGCGTTACACTATGGGAGACGTCAACACAGCGTTACACTATGGGAGACGTCAACACAGTGTTACACTATGGGAGACGTCAACACAGCGTTACACTATGGGAGACATCAACACAGCGTTACACTATGGGAGACATCAACACAGCGTTACACTATGGGAGACGTCAACACAGTGTTACACTATGGGAGACGTCAACACAGCGTTACACTATGGGAGACGTAAACACAGCGTTACACTATGGGAGACGTCAACACAGCGTTACACTATGGGAGACGTCAACACAGCGTTACACTATGGGAGACGTCAACACAGAGTTACACTATGGGAGACATCAACACAGTGTTACACTATGGGAGACATCAACACAGCGTTACACTATGGGAGACGTCAACACAGTGTTACACTTTGGGAGACGTCAACACAGTGTTACACTATGGGAGACATCAACACAGCGTTACACTATGGGAGACGTCAACACAGCGTTACACTATGGGAGACGTCAACACAGCGTTACACTATGGGAGACGTCAACACAGAGTTACACTATGGGAGACATCAACACAGTGTTACACTATGGGAGACATCAACACAGCGTTACACTATGGGAGACGTCAACACAGTGTTACACTATGGGAGACGTCAACACAGTGTTACACTATGGGAGACATCAACACAGCGTTACACTATGGGAGACGTCAACACATCGTTACACTATGGGAGACGTCAACACAGCGTTACACTATGGGAGACGTCAACACAGCGTTACACTATGGGAGACATCAACACAGCGTTACACTATGGGAGACGTCATACAGAGGCAATATGCTGTTAATAGAATGTTCATCCTATTGCCTGTCATGCAGAACATACCATGATACAATGTTCATCCTATTGCCTGTCAGAGGGTTTGACTTTGACCTAACACTCCTTAGAGACAGAGGGTTTGACTTTGACCTAACACTCCTTAGAGACAGAGTGTTTGACCTTGACCTAACACTCCTTAGAGACAGAGGGGTTGACTTTGACCTAACACTCCTTAGAGACAGAGGGTTTGACTTTGACCTAACACTCCTTAGAGACAGAGTGTTTGACCTTGACCTAACACTCCTTAGAGACAGAGGGGTTGACTTTGACCTAACACTCCTTAGAGACAGAGGGTTTGACCTTGACCTAACACTCCTTAGAGACAGAGGGGTTGACTTTGACCTAACACTCCTTAGAGACAGAGGGTTTGACTTTGACCTAACACTCCTTAGAGACAGAGTGTTTGACCTTGACCTAACACTCCTTAGAGACAGAGGGGTTGACTTTGACCTAACACTCCTTAGAGACAGAGGGTTTGACCTTGACCTAACACTCCTTAGAGACAGAGTGTTTGACCTTGACCTAACACTCCTTAGAGACAGAGGGGTTGACTTTGACCTAACACTCCTTAGAGACAGAGGGTTTGACCTTGACCTAACACTCCTTAGAGACAGAGGGGTTGACTTTGACCTAACACTCCTTAGAGACAGAGGGTTTGACTTTGACCTAACACTCCTTAGAGACAGAGGGGTTGACTTTGACCTAACACTCCTTAGAGACAGAGGGTTTGACCTTGACCTAACACTCCTTAGAGACAGAGGGTTTGACCTTGACCTAACACTCCTTAGAGTCAGAGGGTTTGACTTTGACCTAACACTCCTTAGAGACAGAGGGTTTGACTTTGACCTAACACTCCTTAGAGACAGAGGGTTTGACTTTCACCTAGCACTCCTTAGAGACAAGAGGGTTTGACCTTGACCTAACACTCCTTAGAGACAGAGGGTTTGACTTTGACCTAACACTCCTTAGAGACAGAGGTTTGACTTTGACCTAACACTCCTTAGAGTCAGAGGGTTTGACTTTGACCTAACACTCCTTAGAGTCAGAGGGTTTGACTTTGACCTAACACTCCTTAGAGACAGAGGGTTTGACTTTGACCTTAACACTCCTTAGAGACAAGAGGGTTTGACCTTGACCTAACACTCCTTAGAGACAGAGGGTTTGACTTTGACCTAACACTCCTTAGAGACAGAGGTTTGACTTTGACCTAACACTCCTTAGAGACAGAGGGGTTGACTTTCACCTAGCACTCCTTAGAGACAGAGGGTTTGACCTTGACCTAACACTCCTTAGAGACAGAGTGTTTGACCTTGACCTAACACTCCTTAGAGACAGAGGGTTTGACCTTGACCTAACACTCCTTAGAGACAGAGGGTTTGACCTTGACCTAACACTCCTTAGAGACAGAGGGTTTGACTTTGACCTAACACTCCTTAGAGACAGAGGGTTTGACCTTGACCTAACACTCCTTAGAGACAGAGGGTTTGACCTTGACCTAACACTCCTTAGAGACAGAGGGTTTGACCTTGACCTAACACTCCTTAGAGACAGAGGGTTTGACCTTGACCTAACACTCCTTAGAGACAGAGGGTTTGACTTTCACCTAACACTCCTTAGAGACAGAGGGTTTGACCTTGACCTAACACTCCTTAGAGACAGAGGGGTTGACTTTGACCTAACACTCCTTAGAGACAGAGGGTTTGACCTTGACCTAACACTCCTTAGAGACAGAGTGTTTGACCTTGACCTAACACTCCTTAGAGACAGAGGGGTTGACTTTGACCTAACACTCCTTAGAGACAGAGGGTTTGACCTTGACCTAACACTCCTTAGAGACAGAGGGGTTGACTTTGACCTAACACTCCTTAGAGACAGAGGGTTTGACTTTGACCTAACACTCCTTAGAGACAGAGGGGTTGACTTTGACCTAACACTCCTTAGAGACAGAGGGTTTGACCTTGACCTAACACTCCTTAGAGACAGAGGGTTTGACCTTGTCCTAACACTCCTTAGAGTCAGAGGGTTTGACTTTGACCTAACACTCCTTAGAGACAGAGGGTTTGACTTTGACCTAACACTCCTTAGAGACAGAGGGTTTGACTTTCACCTAGCACTCCTTAGAGACAAGAGGGTTTGACCTTGACCTAACACTCCTTAGAGACAGAGGGTTTGACTTTAACCTAACACTCCTTAGAGACAGAGGTTTGACTTTGACCTAACACTCCTTAGAGTCAGAGGGTTTGACTTTGACCTAACACTCCTTAGAGACAGAGGGGTTGACTTTGACCTAACACTCCTTAGAGACAGAGGGTTTGACTTTCACCTAGCACTCCTTAGAGACAAGAGGGTTTGACCTTGACCTAACACTCCTTAGAGTCAGAGGGTTTGACTTTGACCTAACACTCCTTAGAGACAGAGGGTTTGACTTTGACCTAACACTCCTTAGAGACAGAGGGTTTGACTTTCACCTAGCACTCCTTAGAGACAAGAGGGTTTGACCTTGACCTAACACTCCTTAGAGACAGAGGGTTTGACTTTGACCTAACACTCCTTAGAGACAGAGGTTTGACTTTGACCTAACACTCCTTAGAGACAGAGGGGTTGACTTTCACCTAACACTCCTTAGAGACAGAGGGTTTGACCTTGACCTAACACTCCTTAGAGACAGAGGGGTTGACTTTGACCTAACACTCCTTAGAGACAGAGGGTTTGACTTTGACCTAACACTCCTTAGAGACAGAGGGGTTGACTTTGACCTAACACTCCTTAGAGACAGAGGGTTTGACCTTGACCTAACACTCCTTAGAGACAGAGGGTTTGACTTTGACCTAACACTCCTTAGAGACAGAGGGTTTGACCTTGACCTAACACTCCTTAGAGACAGAGGGTTTGACTTTCACCTAACACTCCTTAGAGACAGAGGGGTTGACTTTGACCTAACACTCCTTAGAGACAGAGGGTTTGACCTTGACCTAACACTCCTTAGAGTCAGAGGGTTTGACTTTGACCTAACACTCCTTAGAGACAGAGGGTTTGACTTTGACCTAACACTCCTTAGAGACAAGAGGGTTTGACCTTGACCTAACACTCCTTAGAGACAGAGGGTTTGACTTTGACCTAACACTCCTTAGAGACAGAGGTTTGACTTTGACCTAACACTCCTTAGAGACAGAGGGGTTGACTTTCACCTAGCACTCCTTAGAGACAGAGGGTTTGACCTTGACCTAACACTCCTTAGAGACAGAGTGTTTGACCTTGACCTAACACTCCTTAGAGACAGAGGGTTTGACCTTGACCTAACACTCCTTAGAGACAGAGGGTTTGACCTTGACCTAACACTCCTTAGAGACAGAGGGTTTGACTTTGACCTAACACTCCTTAGAGACAGAGGGTTTGACCTTGACCTAACACTCCTTAGAGACAGAGGGTTTGACCTTGACCTAACACTCCTTAGAGACAGAGGGTTTGACCTTGACCTAACACTCCTTAGAGACAGAGGGTTTGACCTTGACCTAACACTCCTTAGAGACAGAGGGTTTGACTTTCACCTAACACTCCTTAGAGACAGAGGGTTTGACCTTGACCTAACACTCCTTAGAGACAGAGTGTTTGACCTTGACCTAACACTCCTTAGAGACAGAGGGGTTGACTTTGACCTAACACTCCTTAGAGACAGAGGGTTTGACCTTGACCTAACACTCCTTAGAGACAGAGGGTTTGACTTTCACCTAGCACTCCTTAGAGACAAGAGGGTTTGACTTTGTCTCTTTCTAAATTGCCACATCCACTGTCACCATTTCCATTTAAAGGAGAAAGTGTCGAGGGACATAGTGAAACTAAGTGTTATCAAAGATGATCAAAGACAGGAGATAGAGGACTAGAGATAATGGTGACAAAATATTGTCGCGAACCGCCCAGCTTCGTTAATGTACAGCTCAGTTAACCCTGGTAATCCTTTCAGCACACTACCTCTAAAACAAGCTTTACATGATTCCACAAGCCACCAACTCTGACGTGACAGTGGCTTGTGGGAAGTTAAAGAAATCTCTATATAAATAAAACATCTCTTACATTACAATCTTCTTTGATGACATCCCCAGGAGTTGAAATGCACACAGACACATTTACATGTTTCTGAAGTTGAAATTGAATATTGAATGTTTGAGATGCAGCAGAGGCCTGATCATGTAAATATTATCATCACTTGCTCCAATCAAAGTCTGTTTTAATCCTTTAATTCAACTCTGTGGTGATTGACATGAAACTAGAGTAATCATTCAATAATTGCCCGTGTAGTGTTTCCGGGGGTTTCCATTAGCTTCAATAGGATCCTTACAAAACCTCAAAATACTACTTTATGTGAATGCTCTGCACCCAATCCAAGCATCAATCTGGACATTATTACTAACAAAAATACTGTTTGGATTTGTCAATTTCATAGACTTCCATGTGCCCAACAGATGGCCCATGTACACAAGGCAAACTCTACACTAGCGAATGCTGAGAATGGTGCTGCCAATGATACAAAACATTTACTGCACACGCGCACGTGCACACACACACACACACACACACACGTATTTCCCTGCCTGCCTGCTGGATCTCTCTAACATGAGAACAACAGGAAATCTCTACTGGGGGAGATGGAAAGGCAGAGAGAATCTGACAGCCCATCTGAGTGGAGCTCTAATCAGGGGTGTGAGTGTGTGAACGACCTGGCTTTCCTGTCACATGGGATGGATGAGAGTCTGATTGGACCCATGTGTGTGGTGCTGGCCCTGTGCCTGGTACGTGTGTGTGTGTGTGTGTGTGTGTGTGTGTGTGTGTGTGTGTGTGTGTGTGTGTGTGTGTGTGTGTGTGTGTGTGTGTGTGTGTGTGTGTGTGTGTGTGTGTGTGTGTGTGTGTGTGTGTGTGTGTGTATTTCTGTGCCTCTGTGTGTGTATGAAGCACTCTTTCTAAACGCCCCCCTCCCACCTGGTGCTCACATGCTTCCTGTTGTATCAGCCAGGTGTATGGTGCTGGAAGGGCTCTTATCTCTCATTCAGGTCTATCAGCCAAGTGTATGGTGCTAGGAGGGCTCTTATCTCTCATTCAGGTCTATCAGCCAAATGTATGGTGCTAGAAGGGCTCTTATCTCTCATTCAGGTCTATCAGCCAGGTGTATGGTGCTATGAGGGAACTCGTCTCTCTTTTAGTCTTTGTATGCTGCACATCAGGCAGTGGAGATTAGCATGCCTGCGTGACGAACAATATGCCTATTAATCTTGTTGATGTCATAACCTTAGAAACATATTTTAAATTGACAGCATAAGCATTGAAGCCAAAGTCTATGAGACAATGACAACAGTCTCTTAGCAACACTGACACAGAAAAACAGCAATTGTGTGTGTACAAACTTGGGAAGCAGACTGAACGACATCAAAACCTAACAGGATGTACAAGTGTTTACTAGGAGGGCTTGGTCTCAGTTGAGAGAGGACATTAGCATCGAGGCTTTCCTGATGAAAGGAGCGCTGAGCGTACTAGCGCCTTTGAAGGGCCTCTCAGGCTTGTGAGGCTTTAAAAACCCCTGGGTTTTTACATAAAGTCCTATTTAAACTTCCATAGTTGACTCCTTGGAGGCAGCTCTGTCTCTCTGTAAGTGAGTGAACATCCCCGTCAAACCCCACCACACTGTCATGTTCCTCACTGGGACTGGAAGTGTTCGTTGTCGAGTCATAAGACTGGGATATGGGTTTATTGGGATCATTGCTTTGCCGATCAATATGTAGTAGTGTGCCACCAACCGCCTTGTTTGTATTACAACATAGGCATTGCACTGGTACAACTACACACACACACGCACACACACACACAACACACACACACACACACACACACACACACACACACACACACACACACACACACACACACACACACACACACACACACAGTAGACCAGCAAAAAGAGACTCCACCACACACACACACACACACACACACACACACACACACACACACACATTTAGAATAATGATCTGAGACACTATAATTAGTAGACCAGCAAAAAGAGACTCCACCGCACACACACACACACACACACACACACACACACACACACACACACACACACACACACACACATTTAGAATAATGATCTGAGACACTATAATTAGTAGACCAGCAAAAAGAGACTCCACCACACACACACACACACACACACACACACACACACTACATGACTGTTGACAAGGGAACCACCATGATTACCTTTGTGATGGCAGTGGGGATTGAGTGCTTTGTAATCGGCATTTAAAAATAGCTTTATTACTCCATGCTGCAATGGTGAACACTCTGGGCATCAATCATCCAGGTGAAGGGACTCTCTTTCCAGACAAGAGGACAGGAAGCAATCTGCTTAAACCCCTTGGTGACACTGCAACAAGGGACCATAGCAACCAGGCCTGGCTGTCTCCATCTGAACCTTAATGGGTTAATAATCATTCATCAGGACAGAAACTATCTCTAGATGATGATACAAGACAGAAGAGTCACGAGGAGAGCATTTTATTCATGTAGCCCGTTGGTTTGTTATTCATTAGGTGTTGGGTTCAGGGATGTGTTTTAAGCATGTGGTATTTATACACAGTTTCCTGATGGTACTGGTTTCATTAATTCATTAGGTGTTGGGTTCAGGGATGTGTTTTAAGCATGTGGTATTTACACACAGTTTCCTGATGGTACTGGTTTCATTAATTCATTAGGTGTTGGGTTCAGGGATGTGTTTTAAGCATGTTTTACTTATACACAGTTTCCTGATGGTACTGGTTTCATTAATTCATTAGGTGTTGGGTTCAGGGATGTGTTTTAAGCATGTGGTATTTATACACAGTTTCCTGATGGTACTGGTTTCATTAATTCATTAGGTGTTGGGTTCAGGGATGTGTTTTAAGCATGTGGTATTTATACACAGTTTCCTGATGGTACTGGTTTCATTAATTCATTAGGTGTTGGGTTCAGGGATGTGTTTTAAGCATGTTTTACTTATACACAGTTTCCTGATGGTACTGGTTTCATTAATTCATTAGGTGTTGGGTTCAGGGATGTGTTTTAAGCATGTGGTATTTATACACAGTTTCCTGATGGTACTGGTTTCATTAATTCATTAGGTGTTGGGTTCAGGGATGTGTTTTAAGCATGTGGTATTTATACACAGTTTCCTGATGGTACTGGTTTCTTTCATAAAGGTTGTGTTTAATTCATATTTATTTTATATTTCCTGATCTACTTGTTAGTGTACATTCTGTATGTACTGCATGTGTGGGGACTGGGGACTCTCTATAATACTATTCACCATTGGGTGAAAGATATTGTCAGTGTTTAAAAAAAAAAAAAAATTAACTAGATTTTTATTAATGTGTGGATTGTTTACGATCTAATTAGTGTAATTAACAAATGTGAAGTTATTTCTCTTCTTCTGTTTCACCATATGGATCCATACCCAGAGGAACTGTCACAGGAAAACAGACGATAGGAGCCTGTCTTAGTCCTGGGGGAACGAGAGAGAGAGAGAGAGAGAGAGAGAGAGAGAGAGAGAGAGAGAGAGAGAGAGAGAGAGAGAGAGAGAGAGAGAGAGAGAGAGAGAGAGAGAGAGAGAGAGAGAGAGAGAGAGAGATTCAGAGAGAGACCCAGAGAGACACAGAGATTCAGAGAGAGAGAGAGAGATTCAGAGAGAGACACAGAGATTCAGAGAGAGACACAGAGATTCAGAGAGAGACACAGAGATTCAGAGAGAGACACAGAGATTCAGAGAGAGACACAGAGATACAGAGAGAGATTCAGAGAGAGAGATTCAGAGAGAGACCCAGAGATTCAGAGAGAGTCAGAGAGAGACACAGAGATTCAGAGAGAGACACAGAGATTCAGAGAGAGACACAGAGATTCAGAGAGAGACACAGAGATTCAGAGAGAGACACAGAGATTCAGAGAGAGACACAGAGATACAGAGAGAGATACAGAGAGAGAGAATTTAAATGAATTGAGAGACAGAGAGAGAGAGAGAGAGAAAGACCAAATGAGAGAGAGAGAGAGAGAGAAAGACCGAACTAGAGAGAGAGACAGAAAAAAAGAGAGAGAGACCCAGAGATACAGAGAGAGAGAGAATTGAAATGAATTGAGAGACAGAGAGAGAGAGAGAAAGTCCAAATGAGAGAGAGAGAGAGACCCAGAGATACAGAGAGAGACACAGAGATACAGAGAGAGAGAGAATTGAAATGAATTGAGACAGAGAGAGAGAGAAAGACCAAATGAGAGAGAGAGAGAGAGAGAAAGACCGAACGAGAGAGAGAGAGAGAGAGAGACCCAGAGATACAGAGAGAGATACAGAGAGAGATAATTGAAATGAATTGAGAGACAGAGAGAGAGAGAAAGATCAAATGAGAGAGAGAGAGAGAGAGAGAGAGAGAGAGAGAGAGAGAGACACACAGAGAGAGACAGAGAGAGAGAGACAGAGAGAGAGAGAGAGAGAGAGAGAGAGAGAGAGACACAGAGAGAGACAGAGAGAGAGAGAGAGAGAGAGAGAGAGAGAGAGAGACACAGAGAGAGAGAGACAGAGAGAGAGAGAGAGAGAGAGAGAGAGAGAGAATGCAACCCTAATTATGTACTAAATGTATTTAATTTAGTTAACAGGATTTTTTTAAATTTTTGTTGTTTTTCACTTTATATATTCACTTTGTATGTTGTCTACCTCACTTGCTTTGGCAATGTTAACACATGTTTCCCATGCCAATAAAGCCCTTGAATTGAATTGAAAAAATTGAGAGAGAGAGAGAGAGAGAGACACAGAGAGAGAGACACAGAGAGAGAGACAGAGAGAGAGAGAGAGAGAGAGAGAGAGAGAGACACAGAGAGAGAGAGACAGAGAGAGAGAGAGAGAGAGAGAGAGAGAATGCAACCCTAATTATGTACTAAATGTATTTAATTTAGTTAACAGGATGTTCCGTTTCCATCTTTTCATCTTAGATTAGTGTCATGATTTTGATAAGTAGAATAACAGAATACAACAGAATAATGAGCCATGGAATGAACCAAAATTCTCTCCCTGTCTACAAGAAAAATGGCCGTCATATTTTACCGCACTCTCAGTGGAACTTTTAAAGGGATAGTTTACTTCAAAACTCGATTGATATTTTTTTTCATGAATCTAAAAAATGTGTGCATGTCAGCAGTCAAGTATTCAAGAAAACTGTGATGATGCATCATTGACCAATGAACAAAATACACAGATATGTTTTCAAGTGAACTATCCTTTTAATAAAGTATTGGGCCTAAAATCAAAAGTTATATTTACCCTAGTTGTTCTGCAATCACAGGGACTATTTTACTAATATCACTGTATTTCAATAAATCCTCAAAACACATGCCAACAGTCTTTCTTTTGTGATGCCAAATTCCTCTGAAACATTGATGTCCCTTCCAGATGGCTTTCCTGTATTACTGTAGCTTTTCCCAGTGGAATTAAATTGTGAGAAAGCCATAAACGTTATTTCAGGCAATTTGACACATGGCTAACCATTATGTCTGATTTCTTCTGTCCACCGACAGGTCATTCAAATCAACTTTGAGGAGTTTGACCTGGAGATTGCCTACGACACGCTAACCATCGGTGATGGCGGGGAAGTGGGTGACCCCAAGACGATACTACAAGTGTGAGTGGCTGAGCGTTTTACTGGATCTATACTGAACAAAAATATATAACCATTTCAAAGGGAACTGAATTACAGTTCATATGTATTTATTTTTATTTATTTATTTAACCAGGTAGGCAAGTTGAGAACAAGTTCTCATTTACAATTGTGACCTGGCCAAGATAAAGCAAAGCAGTTCGACACATACAACGACACAGAGTTACACATGGAGTAAAACAAACATACAGTCAATAATACAGTATAAATAAGTCTATATACGATGTGAGCAAATGAGGTGAGAAGGGAGGTAAAGGCAAAAAAAAGGCCATGGTGGCAATATAAGGAAATCAGTCAATTGAAATAAATAAATTAGGTACTTATCTATGGATTTCACATGACTGGGCAGGGGTGTAGCCATAGTTGGGCCTGGGAGGGCCAGGCCCAGCCAATCAGAATACTCCACAGTGTTTACATGTTCAGTATATATATCACTGTGTGGGAGGGGTTTGTCTATTCCGCAATGCAAATGAGTTGGACTGCAAAGCCAGGTAACTACTTTATGTACTAGGGTCATCAAACAAACGCACAGGTGGAGATGGTCTTTGTGATTCTATAAGCGTAACACAGACGGTGCTATTTGTGGATGTACTGTATATAAGAGACTGTGGTGGGGTACATGTTCAGATTCATGTGGTGGGGTACATGTTCACATTCATGTGGTTGGGGTACATGTTCACATTCATGTGGGTGGGTACATGTTCACAATCATGTGGTGGGGTACATGTTCAGATTCATGTGGGTGGGTACATGTTCACAATCATGTGGGTGGGGTACATGTTCAGATTCATGTGGGTGGGTACATGTTCACATTCATGTGGTGGGGTACATGTTCACAATCATGTGGGTGGGGTACATGTTCAGATTCATGTGGGTGGGTACATGTTCAGATTCATGTGGTGGGGTACATGTTCACATTCAGGTGGTGGGGTACATGTTCACATTCATGTGGGTGGGTACATGTTCACATTCATGTGGTGGGGTACATGTTCAGATTCATGTGGGTGGGTACATGTTCAGATTCATGTGGGTGGGTACATGTTCAGATTCATGTGGGTGGGTACATGTTCAGATTCATGTGGGTGGGGTACATGTTCACATTCATGTTATTGGGGTACATGTTCACATTCATGTGGCGGGGTACATGTTCACATTCATGTGGTGGGGTACATGTTCACATTCATGTGGTTGGGGTACATGTTCACATTCATGTGGTTGGGGTACATGTTAACATTCATGTGGTGGGGTACATGTTCAGATTCATGTGGTGGGGTACATGTTCAGATTCATGTGGTGGGGTACATGTTCACATTCATGTGGTTGGGGTACATGTTCACATTCATGTGGTGGGGTACATGTTCAGATTCATGTGGTGGGGTACATGTTCAGATTCATGTGGGTGGGTACATGTTCAGATTCATGTGGGTGGGTACATGTTCACATTCATGTGGTGGGGTACATGTTCACATTCAGGTGGTGGGGTACATGTTCACATTCATGTGGTGGGGTACATGTTCAGATTCATGTGGGTGGGTACATGTTCACATTCATGTGGTGGGGTACATGTTCACATTCATGTGGTGGGGTACATGTTCAGATTCATGTGGTGGGGTACATGTTCAGATTCATGTGGGTGGGTACATGTTCAGATTCATGTGGGTGGGTACATGTTCACATTCATGTGGTGGGGTACATGTTCAGATTCATGTGGGTGGGTACATGTTCAGATTCATGTGGGTGGGTACATGTTCACATTCATGTGGCGGGGTACATGTTAACATTCATGTGGTTGGGGTACATGTTAACATTCATGTGGGTGGGTACATGTTCACATTCATGTGGTGGGGTACATGTTCAGATTCATGTGGGTGGGTACATGTTCAGATTCATGTGGGTGGGTACATGTTCAGATTCATGTGGGTGGGTACATGTTCACATTCATGTGGTTGGGGTACATGTTCACATTCATGTGGTGGGGTACATGTTCACAATCATGTGGCGGGGTACATGTTAACATTCATGTGGTGGGGTACATGTTCACATTCATGTGGGTGGGTACATGTTCAGATTCATGTGGGTGGGTACATGTTCACATTCATGTGGTTGGGGTACATGTTCACATTCATGTGGTGGGGTACATGTTCAGATTCATGTGGTGGGGTACATGTTCAGATTCATGTGGTGGGGTACATGTTCAGATTCATGTGGGTGGGTACATGTTCACATTCATGTGGTGGGGTACATGTTAACATTCATGTGGGTGGGTACATGTTCACATTCATGTGGTGGGGTACATGTTCAGATTCATGTGGGTGGGGTACATGTTCACATTCATGTGGTGGGGTATAGATAGTGTGGGTTGATCATGTTCCACTAGTCATATTACAGTCAGGGAGATAGTGTGGGTTGATCATGTTCCACTAGTCATATTACAGTCAGGGAGATAGTGTGTGTTGATCATGTTCCACTAGTCATATTACAGTCAGGGAGATAGTGTGGGTTGATCATGTTCCACTAGTCATATTACAGTCAGGGAAATAGTGTGTGTTGATCATGTTCCACTAGTCATATTACAGTCAGGGAGATAGTGTGTGTTATTGTCGTCGTCCCCCTCCCCACAGTCTGTCAGGTAACGTTTCTGTCTTTGTGCGTGTTTGTCTGTGCGTGCGTGCGAGTATGTTTGTGTGCGTGTTTGTCTGTGCGTGCTTGTGAGCATGTGGGTGAGTGTGTGTGTGTCAGGCTAACTGTGTGTTCTTGTCTTCCTCCTTCCAGTCTCTCAGGTAGCTTTGTCCCTGACCTCATCGTCAGCATGACCCATCAGATGTGGCTCCATCTCCAATCAGACGAGAGCGTGGGCTCCATAGGCTTCAAGATCAACTTTAAAGGTACATTGTGTGTGTGTGTGTGTGTGTGTGTGTGTGTGTGTGTGTGTGTGTGTGTGTGTGTGTGTGTGTGTGTGTGTGTGTGTGTGTGTGTGTGTGTGTGTACATGAATGCATCTCATTGTGAATATGTGTGTGAGCTGCAGCTCTCTAGCAGCTACTACACCTTATATTGAACTTGAGTTATAGAGGCAGAGGATCGGCATTGAGCTAGAGAGGCAGAGGAACGGCACTGAGTTATAGAGGCAGAGGAACGGCATTGAGCTAGAGAGGCAGAGGAACGGCATTGAGTTAGAGAGGCAGAGGAACGGCACTGAGTTATAGAGGCAGAGGAACGGCATTGAGCTAGAGAGGCAGAGGAACGGCACTGAGTTATAGAGGCAGAGGAACGGCCTTGAGTTATAGAGGCAGAGGAACGGCACTGAGTTAGAGAGGCAGAGGAACGGCATTGAGCTAGAGAGGCAGAGGAACGGCATTGAGCTAGAGAGGCAGAGGATCGGCATTGACCTAGAGAGGCAGAGGAACGGCATTGAGTTAGAGAGGCAGAGGATCGGCATTGAGCTAGAGAGGCAGAGGAACGGCATTGAGTTATAGAGGCATAGGAACGGCCTTGAGTTATAGAGGCAGAGGAACGGCATTGAGTTATAGAGGCAGAGGAACGGCATTGAGCTAGAGAGGCAGAGGAACGGCATTGAGCTAGAGAGGCAGAGGATCGGCATTGAGCTAGAGAGGCAGAGGAACGGCATTGAGTTATAGAGGCAGAGGATCGGCATTGAGCTAGAGAGGCAGAGGAACGGCATTGAGCTAGAGAGGCAGAGGATCGGCATTGAGCTAGAGAGGCAGAGGATCGGCATTGAGCTAGAGAGGCAGAGGAACGGCATTGAGCTAGAGAGGCAGAGGATCGGCATTGAGCTAGAGAGGCAGAGGAACGGCATTGAGCTAGAGAGGCAGAGGAACGGCATTGAGCTAGAGAGAGAGGCAGAGGAACAGGCCATTGAGCTAGGCAGAGAGGCAGAGGAACGGCATTGAGCTAGAGAGGCAGAGGAACGGCATTGAGCTAGAGAGGCAGAGGAACGGCCTTGAGCTAGAGAGGCAGAGGAACGGCATTGAGCTAGAGAGGCAGAGGATCGGCATTGAGCTAGAGAGGCAGAGGAACGGCATTGAGCTAGAGAGGCAGAGGAACGGCATTGAGTTATAGAGGCAGAGGAACGGCCTTGAGTTATAGAGGCAGAGGAACGCCATTGAGTTATAGAGGCAGAGGAACGGCCTTGAGTTATAGAGGCAGAGGAACTGCCTTGAGTTATAGAGGCAGAGGAACGGCATTGAGTTAGAGAGGCAGAGGAACGGCATTGAGCTAGAGAGGCAGAGGAAAGGCATTGAGCTAGAGAGTCAGAGGAACGGCCTTAAGTTATAGAGGCAGAGGTACTGCCTTGAGTTATAGAGGCAGAGGAGCAGCATTGAGTTAGAGAGGCAGAGGAACGGCATTGAGCTAGAGAGGCAGAGGAAAGACATTGAGCTAGAGAGGCAGAGGAACGGCATTTATTTTTTTATTTTTTTATTTCACCTTTATTTAACCAGGTAGGCTAGTTGAGAACAAGTTCTCATTTGCAACTGCGACCTGGCCAAGATAAAGCATAGCAGTGTGAACAGACAACACAGAGTTACACATGGAGTAAACAATTAACAAGTCAATAACACAGTAGAAAGAAAAAAAGGGGGGAGTCTCTATACAATGTGCAAAAGGCATGAGGTAGGCGAATAATTACAATTTTGCAGATTAACACTGGAGTGATAAATGATCAGATGGTCATGTACAGGTAGAGATATTGGTGTGCAAAAGAGCAGAAAAGTAAATAAATAAAAACAGTATGGGGATGAGGTAGGTGAAAATGGGTGGACTATTTACCAATAGACTATGTACAGCTGCAGCGATCGGTTAGCTGCTCAGATAGCTGATGTTTGAAGTTGGTGAGGGAGATAAAAGTCTCCAACTTCAGCGATTTTTGCAATTCGTTCCAGTCACAGGCAGCAGAGTACTGGAACGAAAGGCGGCCGAATGAGGTGTTGGCTTTAGGGATGATCAATGAGATACACCTGCTGGAGCGCGTGCTACGGATGGGTGTTGCCATCGTGACCAGTGAACTGAGATAAGGCGGAGCTTTACCTAGCATGGACTTGTAGATGACCTGGAGCCAGTGGGTCTGGCGACGAATATGTAGCGAGGGCCAGCCGACTAGAGCATACAAGTCGCAGTGGTGGGTGGTATAAGGTGCTTTAGTGACAAAGCGGATGGCACTGTGATAGACTGCATCCAGTTTGCTGAGTAGAGTGTTGGAAGCCATTTTGTAGATGACATCGCCGAAGTCGAGGATCGGTAGGACAGTCAGTTTTACTAGGGTAAGCTTGGCGGCGTGAGTGAAGGAGGCTTTGTTGCGGAATAGAAAGCCGACTCTTGATTTGATTTTCGATTGGAGATGTTTGATATGAGTCTGGAAGGAGAGTTTACAGTCTAGCCAGACACCTAGGTACTTATAGATGTCCACATATTCAAGGTCGGAACCATCCAGGGTGGTGATGCTAGTCGGGCATGCGGGTGCAGGCAGCGATCGGTTGAAAAGCATGCATTTGGTTTTACTAGCGTTTAAGAGCAGTTGGAGGCCACGGAAGGAGTGTTGTATGGCATTGAAGCTCGTTTGGAGGTTAGATAGCACAGTGTCCAATGACGGGCCGAAAGTATATAGAATGGTGTCGTCTGCGTAGAGGTGGATCAGGGAATCACCCGCAGCAAGAGCAACATCATTGATATATACAGAGAAAAGAGTCGGCCCGAGAATTGAACCCTGTGGCACCCCCATAGAGACTGCCAGAGGACCGGACAGCATGCCCTCCGATTTGACACACTGAACTCTGTCTGCAAAGTAATTGGTGAACCAGGCAAGGCAGTCATCCGAAAAACCGAGGCTACTGAGCCTGCCGATAAGAATATGGTGATTGACAGAGTCGAAGGCCTTGGCAAGGTCGATGAAGACGGCTACACAGTACTGTCTTTTATCGATGGCGGTTATGATATCGTTTAGTACCTTGAGTGTGGCTGAGGTGCACCCGTGACCGGCTCGGAAACCAGATTGCACAGCGGAGAAGATACGGTGGGATTCGAGATGGTCAGTGACCTGTTCCATTGAGTTAGAGAGGCAGAGGAACTATCAGTACAGCCAGTCAGATGAGAGATGGACAGATCACTACAGGGGTGGCAGGTAGCCAAGTGGATAGAGTGTAGGGGTGGCAGGTAGCCTAGTGGTTAGAGCGTTGAGCCAGTAACCGAAAGGTTGCAAGATTGAATCCCTGAGTTGACAAGGTAAAAATCTGTCGTTCTTCCCCAGAGCAAGGCAGTTAACCCACTGTTCCCCGGGTGCCGTGGATGTCGATTAAGGCAGTCCTCCACACCTCTCTGATTCAGAGGGGTTGGGTGAAATAAGAAAGACACATTTCAGTTGAAGGCATCCAGTTGTACACTGACCAGGTATCCCCCTTTCCCTACAGCCAGTCAGATGAGAGATGGACAGATTGATTGTCAGTACAGCCAGTCAGATGAGAGATGGACAGATTGACTGTCAGTACAGCCAGTCAGATGAGAGATGGACAGATTGACTGTTGGTACAGCCAGTCAGATGAGAGATGGACAGATTGACTGTCAGTACAGCCAGTCAGATGAGAGATGGACAGATTGACTGTTGGTACAGCCAGTCAGATGAAAGATGGACAGATTGACTGTCAGTACAGCCAGTCAGATGAGAGATGGACAGACAGGGAAATGATCAGGGAAGCAGCAGACCAGAGCCAACTCTACCAACTTGTCAAATGGCTAATACACTTCCCTCAATCCCTTCTTCCCTCCCACCATCCCTGGTTTTCTCAATCACTAAGCTGTCACTATGAATTACTTGTGTCAAAGGTCTCGGGTCCTGGTGACCTGTTACCTTCTACTAAACTGATAGTTCATCACCTCGTGAACACTTGCAACCCATATAAGGGGTTGTCACGCACATCATAGCTTGGTATTTACTGGGGGGATTCCAACCTGAAATAGAAGGAGGTTTCATCTCTCAAACACCAGCCACATCCGCTGGATATAAGCTAGCATTTCCCCACAATAACCATATATTTGATTATTTCCCCTCAAGCTTAGGGCTTTGTAGTAAATTAGTGTCTGAGTGATTAACAGCACGCCAACCACCCTAATGAAGGAAAGTGAGTTAGGTAGAGAGAGAGAGGGGGAGGGAGGGATAGAGCGAGAGCGAGAGAGATAAAAAGATAAATATTGTAATATCTCTGGAGGAAAAACATAGAGAAACCTGCTGTGGAAGATGGTTTAGAATTAGCAAGTTTTCCTTCCTCGCTCTCTAACAGACAATACCTTTAATAACAGTAAACCCTTCATCAGTGCTCATTTAAAAACTGTGAGAGAGTAAATATTAATTTTAGTACTCTCCCAGATACATGAAGAGGAAGTACTTCATGTACCTACTGTAGACGATGCTGTGTCGAAGGCCTCCATTACTGTAGACGATGCTGTGTAGAAGGCCTGCATTACTGTAGACGATGCTGTGTAGAAGGCCTACATTACTGTAGACGATGCTGTGTAGAAGGCCTGCATTACTGTAGACGATGCTGTGTAGAAGGCCTACATTACTGTAGACGATGCTGTGTAGAAGGCCTACATTACTGTAGACGATGCTGTGTAGAAGGCCTGCATTACTGTAGACGATGCTGTGTAGAAGGCCTACATTACTGTAGACGATGCTGTGTAGAAGGCCTCCATTACTGTAGACGATGCTGTGTAGAAGGCCTCCATTACTGTAGACGATGCTGTGTAGAAGGCCTACATTACTGTAGACGATGCTGTGTAGAAGGCCTACATTACTGTAGACGATGCTGTGTAGAAGGCCTGCATTACTGTAGACGATGCTGTGTAGAAGGCCTACATTACTGTAGACGATGCTGTGTAGAAGGCCTCCATTACTGTAGACGATGCTGTGTAGAAGGCCCTACATTACTGTGTAGAAGACGATGCTGTGTAGAAGGCCTACATTACTGTAGAAGATGCTGTGTAGAAGGCCTCCATTACTGTAGACGATGCTGTGTAGAAGGCCTACATTACTGTAGACGATGCTGTGTAGAAGGCCTACATTACTGTAGACGATGCTGTGTAGAAGGCCTACATTACTGTAGACGATGCTGTGTAGAAGGCCTACATTACTGTAGACGATGCTGTGTAGAAGGCCTACATTACTGTAGACGATGCTGTGTAGAAGGCCTACATTATTATGCTAGAAGGCCTACATTAGACGATGCTGTGTAGAAGGCCTACATTACTGTAGACGATGCTGTGTAGAAGGCCTACATTACTGTAGACGATGCTGTGTAGAAGGCCTACATTACTGTAGACGATGCTGTGTAGAAGGCCTACATTACTGTAGACGATGCTGTGTAGAAGGCCTGCATTACTGTAGACGATGCTGTGTAGAAGGCCTACATTACTGTAGACGATGCTGTGTAGAAGCCCTACATTACTGTAGACGATGCTGTGTAGAAGGCCTGCATTACTGTAGACGATGCTGTGTAGAAGGCCTACATTACTGTAGACGATGCTGTGTAGAAGGCCTACATTACTGTAGACGATGCTGTGTAGAAGGCCTACATTACTGTAGACGATGCTGTGTAGAAGGCCTCCATTACTCTAGACGATGCTGTGTAGAAGGCCTACATTACTGTAGACGATGCTGTGTAGAAGGCCTCCATTACTGTAGACGATGCTGTGTAGAAGGCCTACATTACTGTAGACGATGCTGTGTAGAAGGCCTACATTACTGTAGACGATGCTGTGTAGAAGGCCTCCATTACTGTAGACGATGCTGTGTAGAAGGCCTCCATTACTGTAGACGATGCTGTGTAGAAGGCCTACATTACTGTAGACGATGCTGTGTAGAAGGCCTACATTACTGTAGACGATGCTGTGTAGAAGGCCTCCATTACTGTAGACGATGCTGTGTAGAAGGCCTCCATTACTGTAGACGATGCTGTGTAGAAGGCCTACATTACTGTAGACGATGCTGTGTAGAAGGCCTCCATTACTGTAGACGATGCTGTGTAGAAGGCCTCCATTACTGTAGACGATGCTGTGTAGAAGGCATACATTACTGTAGACGATGCTGTGTAGAAGGCCTCCATTACTGTAGACGATGCTGTGTAGAAGGCCTCCATTACTGTAGACGATGCTGTGTAGAAGGCCTACATTACTGTAGACGATGCTGTGTAGAAGGCCTACATTACTGTAGACGATGCTGTGTAGAAGGCCTGCATTACTGTAGACGATGCTGTGTAGAAGGCCTACATTACTGTAGACGATGCTGTGTAGAAGGCCTCCATTACTGTAGACGATGCTGTGTAGAAGGGCTCCATTACTGTAGACGATGCTGTGTAGAAGGCCTACATTACTGTAGACGATGCTGTGTAGAAGGCCTGCATTACTGTAGACGATGCTGTGTAGAGAAGGCCTCCATTACTGTAGACGATGCTGTGTAGAAGGCCTACATTACTGTAGACGATGCTGTGTAGAAGCCCTACATTACTGTAGACGATGCTGTGTAGAAGGCCTCCATTACTGTAGACGATGCTGTGTAGAAGGCCTCCATTACTGTAGACGATGCTGTGTAGAAGGCCTCCATTACTGTAGACGATGCTGTGTAGAAGGCCTCCATTACTGTAGACGATGCTGTGTAGAAGGCCTACATTACTGTAGACGATGCTGTGTAGAAGGCCTACATTACTGTAGACGATGCTGTGTAGAAGGCCTACATTACTGTAGACGATGCTGTGTAGAAGGCCTGCATTACTGTAGACGATGCTGTGTAGAAGGCCTACATTACTGTAGACGATGCTGTGTAGAAGGCCTACATTACTGTAGACGATGCTGTGTAGAAGGCCTACATTACTGTAGACGATGCTGTGTAGAAGGCCTACATTACTGTAGAAGATGCTGTGTAGAAGGCCTCCATTACTGTAGACGATGCTGTGTAGAAGGCCTACATTACTGTAGACGATGCTGTGTAGAAGGCCTACATTACTGTAGACGATGCTGTGTAGAAGGCCTACATTACTGTAGACGATGCTGTGTAGAAGGCCTACATTACTGTAGACGATGCTGTGTAGAAGGCCTACATTACTGTAGACGATGCTGTGTAGAAGGCCTACATTACTGTAGACGATGCTGTGTAGAAGGCCTGCATTACTGTAGACGATGCTGTGTAGAAGGCCTACATTACTGTAGACGATGCTGTGTAGAAGGCCCTACATTACTGTAGACGATGCTGTGTAGAAGGCCTACATTACTGTAGACGATGCTGTGTAGAAGGCCTACATTACTGTAGACGATGCTGTGTAGAAGGCCTCCATTACTGTAGACGATGCTGTGTAGAGAAGGCCTACATTACTGTAGACGATGCTGTGTAGAAGGCCTACATTACTGTAGACGATGCTGTGTAGAAGGCCTACATTACTGTAGACGATGCTGTGTAGAAGGCCTCCATTACTGTAGACGATGCTGTGTAGAAGGCCTACATTACTGTAGACGATGCTGTGTAGAAGGCCTCCATTACTGTAGACGATGCTGTGTAGAAGGCCTACATTACTGTAGACGATGCTGTGTAGAAGGCCTCCATTACTGTAGACGATGGTGTGTAGAAGGCCTACATTACTGTAGGCGATGCTGTGTAGAAGGCCTACATTACTGTAGACGATGCTGTGTAGAAGGCCTGCATTACTGTAGACGATGCTGTGTAGAAGGCCTACATTACTGTAGACGATGCTGTGTAGAAGGCCTGCATTACTGTAGACGATGCTGTGTAGAGAAGGCCTCCATTACTGTAGACGATGCTGTGTAGAAGGCCTACATTACTGTAGACGATGCTGTGTAGAAGCCCTACATTACTGTAGACGATGCTGTGTAGAAGGCCTCCATTACTGTAGACGATGCTGTGTAGAAGGCCTCCATTACTGTAGACGATGCTGTGTAGAAGGCCTACATTACTGTAGACGATGCTGTGTAGAAGGCCTACATTACTGTAGACGATGCTGTGTAGAAGGCCTGCATTACTGTAGACGATGCTGTGTAGAAGGCCTACATTACTGTAGACGATGCTGTGTAGAAGGCCTCCATTACTGTAGACGATGCTGTGTAGAAGGCCTACATTACTGTAGACGATGCTGTGTAGAAGGCCTACATTACTGTAGAAGATGCTGTGTAGAAGGCCTCCATTACTGTAGACGATGCTGTGTAGAAGGCCTACATTACTGTAGACGATGCTGTGTAGAAGGCCTACATTACTGTAGACGATGCTGTGTAGAAGGCCTACATTACTGTAGACGATGCTGTGTAGAAGGCCTACATTACTGTAGACGATGCTGTGTAGAAGGCCTACATTACTGTAGACGATTCTGTGTAGAAGGCCTACATTACTGTAGACGATGCTGTGTAGAAGGCCTGCATTACTGTAGACGATGCTGTGTAGAAGGCCTACATTACTGTAGACGATGCTGTGTAGAAGCCCTACATTACTGTAGACGATGCTGTGTAGAAGGCCTACATTACTGTAGACGATGCTGTGTAGAAGGCCTACATTACTGTAGACGATGCTGTGTAGAAGGCCTCCATTACTGTAGACGATGCTGTGTAGAAGGCCTACATTACTGTAGACGATGCTGTGTAGAAGGCCTCCATTACTGTAGACGATGCTGTGTAGAAGGCCTACATTACTGTAGACGATGCTGTGTAGAAGGCCTGCATTACTGTAGACGATGCTGTGTAGAGAAGGCCTCCATTACTGTAGACGATGCTGTGTAGAAGGCCTACATTACTGTAGACGATGCTGTGTAGAAGCCCTACATTACTGTAGACGATGCTGTGTAGAAGGCCTCCATTACTGTAGACGATGCTGTGTAGAAGGCCTCCATTACTGTAGACGATGCTGTGTAGAAGGCCTCCATTACTGTAGACGATGCTGTGTAGAAGGCCTACATTACTGTAGACGATGCTGTGTAGAAGGCCTACATTACTGTAGATGCGATGCATGTGTAGAAGGCCTGCACATTACTGTAGACGATGCTGTGTAGAAGGCCTCCATTACTGTAGACGATGCTGTGTAGAAGGCCTACATTACTGTAGACGATGCTGTGTAGAAGGCCTACATTACTGTAGACGATGCTGTGTAGAAGGCCTACATTACTGTAGACGATGCTGTGTAGAAGGCCTACATTACTGTAGACGATGCTGTGTAGAAGGCCTACATTACTGTAGACGATGCTGTGTAGAAGGCCTACATTACTGTAGACGATGCTGTGTAGAAGGCCTCCATTACTGTAGACGATGCTGTGTAGAAGGCCTACATTACTGTAGACGATGCTGTGTAGAAGGCCTCCATTACTGTAGACGATGCTGTGTAGAAGGCCTCCATTACTGTAGACGATGCTGTGTAGAAGGCCTACATTACTGTAGACGATGCTGTGTAGAAGGCCTACATTACTGTAGACGATGCTGTGTAGAAGAAGGCCTACATTACTGTAGACGATGCTGTGTGTAGAAGGCCTGCATTACTGTAGACGATGCTGTGTAGAAGGCCTACATTACTGTAGACGATGCTGTGTAGAAGGCCTCCATTACTGTAGACGATGCTGTGTAGAAGGCCTACATTACTGTAGACGATGCTGTGTAGAAGGCCTACATTACTGTAGAAGATGCTGTGTAGAAGGCCTCCATTACTGTAGACGATGCTGTGTAGAAGGCCTACATTACTGTAGACGATGCTGTGTAGAAGGCCTACATTACTGTAGACGATGCTGTGTAGAAGGCCTACATTACTGTAGACGATGCTGTGTAGAAGGCCTACATTACTGTAGACGATGCTGTGTAGAAGGCCTACATTACTGTAGACGATGCTGTGTAGAAGGCCTACATTACTGTGTAGAAGACGATGCTGTGTAGAAGGCCTGCATTACTGTAGACGATGCTGTGTAGAAGGCCTACATTACTGTAGACGATGCTGTGTAGAAGCCCTACATTACTGTAGACGATGCTGTGTAGAAGGCCTACATTACTGTAGACGATGCTGTGTAGAAGGCCTACATTACTGTAGACGATGCTGTGTAGAAGGCCTCCATTACTGTAGACGATGCTGTGTAGAAGGCCTACATTACTGTAGACGATGCTGTGTAGAAGGCCTACATTACTGTAGACGATGCTGTGTAGAAGGCCTACATTACTGTAGACGATGCTGTGTAGAAGGCCTCCATTACTGTAGACGATGCTGTGTAGAAGGCCTACATTACTGTAGACGATGCTGTGTAGAAGGCCTCCATTACTGTAGACGATGCTGTGTAGAAGGCCTACATTACTGTAGACGATGCTGTGTAGAAGGCCTCCATTACTGTAGACGATGCTGTGTAGAAGGCCTACATTACTGTAGGCGATGCTGTGTAGAAGGCCTACATTACTCCATTAGACGATGCTGTGTAGAAGGCCTGCATTACTGTAGACGATGCTGTGTAGAAGGCCTACATTACTGTAGACGATGCTGTGTAGAAGGCCTGCATTACTGTAGACGATGCTGTGTAGAGAAGGCCTCCATTACTGTAGACGATGCTGTGTAGAAGGCCTACATTACTGTAGACGATGCTGTGTAGAAGCCCTACATTACTGTAGACGATGCTGTGTAGAAGGCCTCCATTACTGTAGACGATGCTGTGTAGAAGGCCTCCATTACTGTAGACGATGCTGTGTAGAAGGCCTACATTACTGTAGACGATGCTGTGTAGAAGGCCTACATTACTGTAGACGATGCTGTGTAGAAGGCCTGCATTACTGTAGACGATGCTGTGTAGAAGGCCTACATTACTGTAGACGATGCTGTGTAGAAGGCCTCCATTACTGTAGACGATGCTGTGTAGAAGGCCTACATTACTGTAGACGATGCTGTGTAGAAGGCCTACATTACTGTAGAAGATGCTGTGTAGAAGGCCTCCATTACTGTAGACGATGCTGTGTAGAAGGCCTACATTACTGTAGACGATGCTGTGTAGAAGGCCTACATTACTGTAGACGATGCTGTGTAGAAGGCCTACATTACTGTAGACGATGCTGTGTAGAAGGCCTACATTACTGTAGACGATGCTGTGTAGAAGGCCTACATTACTGTAGACGATGCTGTGTAGAAGGCCTACATTACTGTAGACGATGCTGTGTAGAAGGCCTGCATTACTGTAGACGATGCTGTGTAGAAGGCCTACATTACTGTAGACGATGCTGTGTAGAAGCCCTACATTACTGTAGACGATGCTGTGTAGAAGGCCTACATTACTGTAGACGATGCTGCCTACATTACTGTAGAAGGCCTACATTACTGTAGACGATGCTGTGTAGAAGGCCTCCATTACTGTAGACGATGCTGTGTAGAAGGCCTCCATTACTGTAGACGATGCTGTGTAGAAGGCCTCCATTACTGTAGACGATGCTGTGTAGAAGGCCTACATTACTGTAGACGATGCTGTGTAGAAGGCCTGCATTACTGTAGACGATGCTGTGTAGAGAAGGCCTCCATTACTGTAGACGATGCTGTGTAGAAGGCCTACATTACTGTAGACGATGCTGTGTAGAAGCCCTACATTACTGTAGACGATGCTGTGTAGAAGGCCTCCATTACTGTAGACGATGCTGTGTAGAAGGCCTCCATTACTGTAGACGATGCTGTGTAGAAGGCCTCCATTACTGTAGACGATGCTGTGCCTACATTAGAAGGCCTACATTACTGTAGACGATGCTGTGTAGAAGGCCTACATTACTGTAGACGATGCTGTGTAGAAGGCCTACATTACTGTAGACGATGCTGTGTAGAAGGCCTCCATTACTGTAGACGATGCTGTGTAGAAGGCCTACATTACTGTAGACGATGCTGTGTAGAAGGCCTACATTACTGTAGACGATGCTGTGTAGAAGGCCTACATTACTGTAGACGATGCTGTGTAGAAGGCCTACATTACTGTAGACGATGCTGTGTAGAAGGCCTACATTACTGTAGACGATGCTGTGTAGAAGGCCTACATTACTGTAGACGATGCTGTGTAGAAGGCCTCCATTACTGTAGACGATGCTGTGTAGAAGGCCTACATTATTACTGCCTACATTACTGTAGACGATGCTGTGTAGAAGGCCTCCATTACTGTAGACGATGCTGTGTAGAAGGCCTCCATTACTGTAGACGATGCTGTGTAGAAGGCCTACATTACTGTAGACGATGCTACTGTAGACGATGTGTAGAAGGCCTACATTACTGTAGACGATGCTGTGTAGAAGGCCTACATTACTGTAGACGATGCTGTGTAGAAGGCCTGCATTACTGTAGACGATGCTGTGTAGAAGGCCTACATTACTGTAGACGATGCTGTGTGCCTACAGAAGGCCTCCATTACTGTAGACGATGCTGTGTAGAAGGCCTAGGCCGATGCTGTGTAGAAGGCCTACATTACTGTAGACGATGCTGTGTAGAAGGCCTACATTACTGTAGACGATGCTGTGTAGAAGGCCTCCATTACTGTACAGACGATGCTGTGTAGAAGGCCTACATTACTGTAGACGATGCTGTGTAGAAGGCCTACATTACTGTAGACGATGCTGTGTAGAAGGCCTACATTACTGTAGACGATGCTGTGTAGAAGGCCTACATTACTGTAGACGATGCTGTGTAGAAGGCCTACATTACTGTAGACGATGCTGTGTAGAAGGCCTACATTACTGTAGACGATGCTGTGTAGAAGGCCTGCATTACTGTAGACGATGCTGTGTAGAAGGCCTACATTACTGTAGACGATGCTGTGTAGAAGCCCTACATTACTGTAGACGATGCTGTGTAGAAGGCCTACATTACTGTAGACGATGCTGTGTAGAAGGCCTACATTACTGTAGACGATGCTGTGTAGAAGGCCTCCATTACTGTAGACGATGCTGTGTAGAAGGCCTACATTACTGCCTACATTAGACGATGCTGTGTAGAAGGCCTACATTACTGTAGACGATGCTGTGTAGAAGGCCTACATTACTGTAGACGATGCTGTGTAGAAGGCCTCCATTACTGTAGACGATGCTGTGTAGAAGGCCTACATTACTGTATGCTGTGTAGAAGGCCTACATTAGACGATGCTGTGTAGAAGGCCTCCATTACTGTAGACGATGCTGTGTAGAAGGCCTACATTACTGTAGACGATGCTGTGTAGAAGGCCTCCATTACTGTAGACGATGCTGTGTAGAAGGCCTACATTACTGTAGACGATGCTGTGTAGAAGGCCTACATTACTGTAGACGATGCTGTGTAGAAGGCCTGCATTACTGTAGACGATGCTGTGTAGAAGGCCTACATTACTGTAGACGATGCTGTGTAGAAGGCCTCCATTACTGTAGACGATGCTGTGTAGAAGGCCTCCATTACTGTAGACGATGCTGTGTAGAAGGCCTACATTACTGTAGACGATGCTGTGTAGAAGGCCTGCATTACTGTAGACGATGCTGTGTAGAGAAGGCCTCCATTACTGTAGACGATGCTGTGTAGAAGGCCTACATTACTGTAGACGATGCTGTGTAGAAGCCCTACATTACTGTAGAGGCCTACATGCTGTGTAGAAGGCCTCCATTACTGTAGACGATGCTGTGTAGAAGGCCTCCATTACTGTAGACGATGCTGTGTAGAAGGCCTACATTACTGTAGACGATGCTGTGTAGAAGGCCTACATTACTGTAGACGATGCTGTGTAGAAGGCCTGCATTACTGTAGACGATGCTGTGTAGAAGGCCTACATTACTGTAGACGATGCTGTAGAAGGCCTACATTACTGTAGACGATGCTGTGTAGAAGGCCTCCATTACTGTAGACGATGCTGTGTAGAAGGCCTACATTACTGTAGACGATGCTGTGTAGAAGGCCTACATTACTGTAGAAGATGCTGTGTAGAAGGCCTCCATTACTGTAGATGATGCTGTGTAGAAGGCCTACATTACTGTAGACGATGCTGTGTAGAAGGCCTACATTACTGTAGACGATGCTGTGTAGAAGGCCTACATTACTGTAGACGATGCTGTGTAGAAGGCCTACATTACTGTAGACGATGCTGTGTAGAAGGCCTACATTACTGTAGACGATTCTGTGTAGAAGGCCTACATTACTGTAGACGATGCTGTGTAGAAGGCCTGCATTACTGTAGACGATGCTGTGTAGAAGGCCTACATTACTGTAGACGATGCTGTGTAGAAGCCCTACATTACTGTAGACGATGCTGTGTAGAAGGCCTACATTACTGTAGACGATGCTGTGTAGAAGGCCTACATTACTGTAGACGATGCTGTGTAGAAGGCCTCCATTACTGTAGACGATGCTGTGTAGAAGGCCTACATTACTGTAGACGATGCTGTGTAGAAGGCCTCCATTACTGTAGACGATGCTGTGTAGAAGGCCTACATTACTGTAGACGATGCTGTGTAGAAGGCCTGCATTACTGTAGACGATGCTGTGTAGAGAAGGCCTCCATTACTGTAGACGATGCTGTGTAGAAGGCCTACATTACTGTAGACGATGCTGTGTAGAAGCCCTACATTACTGTAGACGATGCTGTGTAGAAGGCCTCCATTACTGTAGACGATGCTGTGTAGAAGGCCTCCATTACTGTAGACGATGCTGTGTAGAAGGCCTCCATTACTGTAGACGATGCTGTGTAGAAGGCCTACATTACTGTAGACGATGCTGTGTAGAAGGCCTACATTACTGTAGACGATGCTGTGTAGAAGGCCTACATTACTGTAGACGATGCTGTGTAGAAGGCCTCCATTACTGTAGACGATGCTGTGTAGAAGGCCTACATTACTGTAGACGATGCTGTGTAGAAGGCCTACATTACTGTAGACGATGCTGTGTAGAAGGCCTACATTACTGTAGACGATGCTGTGTAGAAGGCCTACATTACTGTAGACGATGCTGTGTAGAAGGCCTACATTACTGTAGACGATGCTGTGTAGAAGGCCTACATTACTGTAGACGATGCTGTGTAGAAGGCCTACATTACTGTAGACGATGCTGTGTAGAAGGCCTACATTACTGTAGACGATGCTGTGTAGAAGGCCTACATTACTGTAGACGATGCTGTGTAGAAGGCCTACATTACTGTAGACGATGCTGTGTAGAAGGCCTGCATTACTGTAGACGATGCTGTGTAGAAGGCCTACATTACTGTAGACGATGCTGTGTAGAAGGCCTGCATTACTGTAGATGTTTGTCAGAAGCTTTAATATCCCTGAAATACTGATCTGAGAGCAGTTATCTTCTTAATTTCTCACTTGGTGCCATTACTTTACATCGTGCTAAATGGCCTTCCCTAATGAAGAATAAAAGTGCTAATTTAGCAGTTGATTTAATGTTTTTTGATATTAACCCCTCACATCCATTCATACTATTCCCACAGAAACACTGACAGGTGAAGCAGGACAGAGGCACTTGAAGGATGAAAAGGAAATTTGGTATCACTTTACAAGAAGACCTACAGTGTACAAAACATTTCCCTCAGAACAATCTCAATTCATCGGGGCTACAAGGTGTCGAAAGTATGTCCTTTAGATGGCGAAGCATTCTTGATACACACGGGAAACTGTTGACCATGAAAAACCCAGCAGCGTTGCAGTTCTTGACACAAACCAGTGAGCCTGACACCTACTACCATACACCGTTCAAAGGCATTTTAATCTTTTGTTTTGGCCATTCACCCTTTTAATGGCACACATACACAATCCATGTCTCAATTGTCACAAGGCTTAAAAATCCTTCTTTAACCCGTCTCCTCCTCTTCATCTACACTGATTGAAGTGGATTTAACAAGTGACATCAATAAGAGATCGTGGCTTTCACCTGGATTCACCTGATCTGTCCAAGTCATGGAAAGAGCAGGTGTTCTTAATGTTTTGTACACTCAGTGTAGATTGTTTATCAGAAGCTTCCATATCCCTAAAATACTGATCTGAGAGCAGTTATCTTCTTAATTTCTCACTTGGTGCCAGTACTTTACATTGTGCTAAATGGCCTTCTCTAATGAAGAATAAAAGAGCTAATTTAGCAGCTGATTTCCTGCTTTTTGACCCTGTCACTGTGGGTTGACCCCTCACATCCATTCATACTTCTAGCAGCAGAAACACTGACAGGGGAAGCAGCACAGACATTTGAAGGGTGAAAAGGAGATTTGGTAACGCTTTACATTAAGTTGCTCTGATGCTTATTCTTTAAAACAAATAGTGTATTTTTAACATATTGTTAAGAAGAAAGAGTATTAAAATCTTTGTCAAATCACGTGATGAATCCATTTGCGCACAACGCATCATTTGAGTTTATACTGCAACAAAATCACTTCTAATCAGAACAGTCTGTGGACAATATTCAGATCTCAGGTGACAAACAGGACGCATTTTCATCTGCATGTCTTTCAGATTCCTGCATTATCCCTGCATTCTAAACACATTCACTGCATTCTAAACACATTCCCTGCATTCTAAACACATTCCCTACATTCTAAACACATTCACTGCATTCTAAACACATTCACTGCATTCTAAACACATTCACTGCATTCTAAACACATTCCCTGCATTCTAAACACATTCCCTGCATTCTAAACACATTCCCTACATTATAAACACATTCCCTGCATTCTAAACACATTCCCTACATTCTAAACACATACCCTGCATTCTAAACACATTCCATGCATTCTAAACACATTCCCTACATTCTAAACACATTCCCTGCATTCTAAACACATTCCCTACATTCTAAACACATTCCCTGCATTCTAAACACATTCCCTGCATTCTAAACACATTCCCTGCCTTCCAAACACATTCCCTGCATTCTAAACACATTCCCTGCATTCTAAACACACGATAAGATGTCAGCATTTCCAGACTTGTCCTCAATTTACTTTAACTATTGTTTTTCACCCAATTAGATACACATGAGTGTTGCAGAGGTTTATGGGTAGTCATAGCCATCATTATTTCTTATGCCCCATAATTAGAGATTCCAGAACAGAAGAGCCATTTGCATTTTGCTTGATAGTGTTGACTGTACATGTCATTGCACTCCTCCTTGCTCATTGTCTCTCTCTCTTTCTGTCTCTTTTATTTTTCTCTCCTGTTCTCTCTCTATCTTTAAACCAATCTCCCCCCTCTCGTTCTCTCTCTTGCTTTCTTCCACTCTGCCTTTCATTCGATCTCTCTTTCTTCCCTCTCTTATCTCTCTCTATCTCTCTCTCTCTATGTGGTATGGTTTGAGTGGTTTTAAATCATTGTGCTACACTAAACCACCAACTGTTCATGCAGTTGAATCATGTGTGCGCACACACACACACACACACACACACACACACACACACACACACACACACACACACAGAGAGAGAGAGAGAGAGGGAGAGAGAAAAACATACTTTCTCTCAGCACTGCAGGGAGCATATGATACGCTCTTCTCCTGGCTTCTCTCTACAATGATACAACAGTTTTTTTCCAGCTCTTGAGGATTCTGCAGCCAGTCTATGTGTGCTAGCATTTCTCTGTCTGCAGCAAGTCTATGTGTGCTAGCATCTCTCTGTCTGCAGCAAGTCTATGTGTGCTAGCATTTCTCTGTCTGCAGCAAGTCTATGTGTGCTAGCATCTCTCTGTCTGCAGCAAGTCTATGTGTGCTAGCATCTCTCTGTCTGCAGCAAGTCTATGTGTGATAGCATTTCTCTGTCTGCAGCCAGTCTATGTGTGCTAGCATCTCTCTGTCTGCAGCAAGTCTATGTGTGCTAGCATCTCTCTGTCTGCAGCAAGTCTATGTGTGCTAGCATTTCTCTGTCTGCAGCCAGTCTATGTGTGCTAGCATTTCTCTGTCTCCAGCCAGTCTATGTGTGCTAGCATTTCTCTGTCTGCAGCAAGTCTATGTGTGCTAGCATCTCTCTGTCTGCAGCAAGTCTATGTGTGCTAGCATCTCTCTGTCTGCAGCAAGTCTATGTGTGCTAGCATTTCTCTGTCTGCAGCCAGTCTATGTGTGCTAGCATTTCTCTGTCTGCAGCCAGTCTATGTGTGCTAGCATTTCTCTGTCTGCAGCCAGTCTATGTGTGCTAGCATTTCTCTGTCTGCAGCCAGTCTATGTGTGCTAGCATTTCTCTGTCTGCAGCCAGTCTATGTGTGCTAGCATCTCTCTGTCTGCAGCCAGTCTATGCTAGCATCTCTCTGTCTGCAGCCATTCTATGTGTGCTAGCATCTCTCTGTCTGCAGCCAGTCTATGCTAGCATCTCTCTCTCTACAGCCATTGTATGTGTGCTAGCATCTATCTGTCTGCAGCCAGTCTATGCTAGCATCTCTCTCTACAGCCATTCTATGTGTGCTAGCATCTCTCTGTCTGCAGCCAGTCTATGCTAGCATCTCTCTCTCTACAGCCATTCTATGTGTGCTAGCATCTCTCTGTCTACAGCCAGTCTATGTGTGCTAGCATCTCTCTGTCTACAGCCAGTCTATGTGTGCTAGCATCTCTCTGTCTACAGCCAGTCTATGTGTGCTAGCATCTCTCTGTCTACAGCCAGTCTATGTGTGCTAGCATCTCTCTGTCTACAGCCAGTCTGTGTGCTAGCATCTCTCTGTCTGCAGCCAGTCTATGCTAGCATCTCTCTGTCTACAGCCAGTCTATGTGTGCTAGCATCTCTCTGTCTACAGCCAGTCTATGTGTGCTAGCATCTCTCTGTCTACAGCCAGTATGTGTGCTAGCATCTCTCTGTCTACAGCCAGTCTGTGTGCTAGCATCTCTCTGTCTGCAGCCAGTCTATGCTAGCATCTCTCTGTCTGAAGCCAGTCTATGTGTGCTAGCATCTTGTTATCTCAGCTAACAACTTCTAGATAAATGAGTTATTTTGAGTGCTGCAGGCTATGGATGATATTATTGTCTCATAGTGGGAATAAGCAGATCCTGGGAAAAGCTAGCGGAGATAGAGAACCAAATGGGAGTCCTCATAGTGTGAGACCTAATAACTCCCTTTAGATAGAATGTAGAGGAAGCCAATAACATTTCACTGTTTAGCCAGCAAATGTACTGCTCACCATAAAGCATTGATGTTCCCAGTTCAATTAAACATTTAACATGTTCTTTGTTAGATGAATTAAATATAATGTGCTTACATCATGAATGATTTATGCATATGCACTGTGTATTGGGCTTTTAAGATTGTTTTGTCTCAATCAAACACAGTTGGAACACATGATCATGGTTTTCCCAACATTCTGCTGTACTAAAACTTCTGCAACATTTATAACTAGTAGAATATGCACCTAAAACAATTTGTATCTTATTCTAGAGTGTGTCTGTAAATTCCACAGATTCTCGCTTCGTTAATTACTTTGTGAGTGAGCTGTTATGATTTCCCTCGACTACCTGCCTCCCATTCTAATGTGCACTTACAGTAGTGTGGGTACCAGTTTCGGCATTTTGATGTCAGTTCGCCGTAACTGTCAAGAATTTTACACAATGGGAGCAGATTTTACATCAAAAGGACATAATGACATACACGACATCGCGTGGGTACCAGTTTCGTAGAACATCTCATTCCAAAATCATGGGCATTAATATGGAGTTGGTCCCCCCTTTGCTGAAATAACAGCCGCCACTCTTCTGGAAAGGCTTTCCATTAGATGTTGGAACATTGCTGCTATAACAGTCTCCACTCTTCTGGGAAGGCTTTCCATTAGATGTTGGAACATTGCTGCTATAACAGTCTCCACTCTTCTGGGAAGGCTTTCCACTAGATGTTGGAACATTGCTGCTATAACAGTCTCCACTCTTCTGGAAAGGCTTTCCATTAGATGTTGGAACATTGCTGCGGGGGCTTCCATTCCACCACAAGCATTAGTGAGGTCAGGCACTGGTGTTGGGCGATTAGGCCTGGCTCGCAGTTGGCTTTCCAATTCATCCCAAAGGTGTTTGACGGGGTTGAGGTCAGGGCTTTGTGTAGGCCAGTCAAGTTCTTCCACACTGATCTTGACAAACCAGGGTCATCCGGGTTTGGCCTGGGGTAGGCCGGCATTGTAAATAAGAATTTGTTCTTAACTAACTTGCATAGTTAAATAAAGGTTAAATAAAACAATTAAACATTTAAATTAAAAATAATTGTTAATGGCATTGTCATGTTGAAACAGGAAAGGACCTTCCCCAAACTGTGTTAATTAATTAAGATTTCACTAGAACCAAGGGACCTAGCCCGAACCATGAAAAACCATTATCTCTCCTCCACCAAACTTCACAGTTGGCATTGAAGCAAGTTGCGTTCTCCTGGCAAACCAGATTTGTCCGTCAGACTGCCAGATGGTGAAGTGTGATTCATCACTCCAGAGAACGCCTTTCCACTGCTCCAGAGTCCAATGGTGGTGAGCTTTACACCACTCCAGCTGATGTTTGGCATAGCACATGGTGATCTTAGGCTCATGTGCAGCTGCTTGGCCATGGAAATCCATTTCCCGACAAACAGTTATTGTGCCGTTGTTCTGACGTTGTTCCAGAGGCAGTTTTGAACTTGGTAGTGAGTATTGCTACCAAGGACAGACGTTTTTTACGTGCTACTTTCTTCAGCAGTCCCATTCTGTGAGCTTGTGTGGCCTACCACTTCACGGCTGAGCTATTGTAGCGAATAGATTCCATTTCACAATAACAGCACTTACAGTTGACCAGGGCAGCTCTAGCAAGGCAGAAATTTGACGAACTGATTTGGTGGAAAGGCGGCATCTTATGACGCTGCCCTGTTGAAAGTCACTGAGCTCTTCAGTAAGGCCATTCATTTAAGTCATTTAGCAGACGCTCTTATCCAGAGCGACTTACAAATTGGTGCGTTCACCTTAAGACATCCAGTGGAACAGCCACTTTACAATAGTGCATCTAAATCTTTTAAGGGGGGTGAGAAGGATTACTTTATCCTATCCTAGGTATTCCTGAAAGAGGTGGGGTTTCAGGTGTCTCCGGAAGGTGGTGATTGACTCCGCTGTCCTGGCGTCGTGAGGGAGTTTGTTCCACCATTGGGGGGCCAGAGCAGCGAACAGTTTTGACTGGGCTGCGCGGGAACTGTACTTCCTCAGTGGTAGGGAGGCGAGCAGGCCACAGGTGGATGAACGCAGTGCCCTTGTTTGGGTGTAGGGCCTGATCAGAGCCTGGAGGTACTGAGGTGCCGTTCCCCTCACAGCTCCGTAGGCAAGCACCATGGTCTTGTAGCGGATGCGAGCTTCAACTGGAAGCCAGTGGAGAGAGCGGAGGAGCGGGGTGACGTGAGAGAACTTGGGAAGGTTGAACACCAGACGGGCTGCGGCGTTCTGGATGAGTTGTAGGGGTTTAATGGCACAGGCAGGGAGCCCAGCCAACAGCGAGTTGCAGTAATCCAGACGGGAGATGACAAGTGCCTGGATTAGGACCTGCGCTGCTTCCTGTGTGAGGCAGGGTCGTACTCTGCGGATGTTGTAGAGCATGAACCTACAAGAACGGGCCACCGCCTTGATGTTAGTTGAGAACGACAGGGTGTTGTCCAGGATCACGCCAAGGTTCTTAGCGCTCTGGGAGGAGGACACAATGGAGTTGTCAACCGTGATGGCGAGATCATGGAACGGGCAGTCCTTCCCCGGGAGGAAGAGCAGCTCCGTCTTGCCGAGGTTCAGCTTGAGGTGGTGATCCGTCATCCACACTGATATGTCTGCCAGACATGCAGAGATGCGATTCGCCACCTGGTCATCAGAAGGGGGAAAGGAGAAGATTAATTGTGTGTCGTCTGCATAGCAATGATAGGAGAGACCATGTGAGGTTATGACAGAGCCAAGTGACTTGGTGTATAGCGAGAATAGGAGAGGGCCTAGAACAGAGCCCTGGGGGACGCCAGTGGTGAGAGCGCGTGGTGAGGAGACAGATTCTCGCCACGCCACCTGGTAGGAGCGACCATTCCACTGCCAATGTTTGTCTTTGGAGATTGCATGGCTGGGTGCTCGATTATATCCACCTGTCAGCAACGGGTGTGGCTGAAATAGCCGAATCCACTAATTGGAAGCCATGTCCACATACTTTTGCTATGCGTATTTATAAGACAATTTCCAGCAAAGCACCAGTGAAGGTCATTCTTCACACAGTTGGTGACCGGAACAGGGACAGGACCATGAAGAAAGCCTGTAATGGGATGTGAGCTCAGGGGGTGAGGAAAGGGTCAAGATAGACCTTAAGAGATAAACGGATAATAGATGTGTTTCCCAAATGGCACCCTATTCCCTTTATAGTGCACTACTTTTGACCAAAGTCCATGGGGTGCTGGTTAACAGTAGTGCACTACAGTATATAAGAAATAGGATGCCATTAGGGAAATAGTGGAGAACTCACCATGGCTGGTATCCTTGAGGTACACTCTGCCCAAGATCAAGGGCAGTGGTGCTTCATTGAAAATCTATACTGCCCTACCAAGCAAAAAGGCAGTAACTGCTCATAGCGTGGAACTGAGAAAAAATGGCTTCTATTTACCTTGGTTTCACAGTAACTTTATACAGTTACTGCTAACATGACCCCCATTTTCTCCAAAACACAATACAATAGAGGCAGGATACTTGTCCACCTGATTAAGCATGTATTTAATGTAGCAAACATGACATTAACTCATTTTTGACCAAATGAGCAGTTACTGCCTTTTTTCTTGGTAGGGCAGTATAGTCATCTTCATACTCTACCAATCCTGTCATATTGGTTGCTCAATTTGATCTCATTAAGGTGCATGGTAACCTTGGTTGTAGGTCCTGCTGTCAATTAAGCCTACCCAATTAACTAGGGTAGGTGTTTTAAATGTATCCCCTCTCCCCCCAAAAACACACTGTTCAACAAACTGCTATGATTTCACCTAGTAGAGGTTAGAAGATTCAACAGAATGCGGATGAATCGTTCAGTATATTTCTCTTGTTAAGGCCTTTTTTTTGCATAAGGTCTTGAGAGAGTCCATGCACAAGTCTTTAAGGTTTCTGAGCTGCAGGTAGGACAAATAAGAAAGAGATCTATTTGAAGGAAGAATCAAGCAGAATAGTCTTAAGAGAATGAGAAGCCAGAGGTGAACAAATTGTGTGATGTTATTTTCCATGAATTTTCCCTGAAATGAAAAAAAGGCAAAGCTACCTTTCATTTTAGAGTAACATAATTAAAACACGCAGCTAATTATTGCCATTTAAGGGCACACATTGTCATCCTGTAGAGCTCACTAATCATGGCTGAGGGATTTCAGGAGGAAAACAAATATGTCATTCTGAAACCACATTGAATCATTCCTTGGAGCCAGATGAAAATTAAGACTGTGAACAATAATACAGGTTTAATTTGAATATTTCTAGAAAGACTGCGGTCGCATCCCAAATGCTACCCTGTTCCCTACAATGTGCACTACTTGACTTATTACTCATAGGGCCCTGGTCAAAAGGTGATACATAGAGAATAGGGTGTCATTTGCGACACACCCTGTGAGGTACTGTACCCCGGAGTAATTCATCCTTAATCATGTATTTACCATTTTGAATAAGAAGTGTGTGTTTATTCTGGGGTAATAGATATCAAAAGAAATGTATAGAGGACAGTTAGATGATTCAGGGAAAATGAATACAGCCACAATGAGATTGGAAATGGTGCATTGATAGATAGAAAATTATTGGAGGACTTGTGGAGTTCTTAGAGCAGTGTAAGATGCAACAAACACAGACATATATTGGGGGACACACAATACACACACACACACACACACACACACACATACATACACAACCAATACACACACATACATACATACACACACAATACACACACACACACACATACATACATACATACATACATACATACATACATACACAAACAATACACACACACACACACACATACATACAATACACACACATACATACACACACAATACACACACATACACACACACACATACATACACAAACAATACACACACATACATACACAAACAATACACACACATACACACACACACAATACACACACACACACATACATTTAACATTTTTACATTTAAAGTCATTTAGCAGACGCTCTTATCCAGAGCGACTTACAAATTGGTAGGCTGTTATCTACAGTTTTGCAACATGCAAGTCACACCATGTTATTCAGTTCTTGTCACACACACAAACAGGCAAGTAGCAAGCAGTTATTTAATCTCATAATGGATTCTCCAGTGCACAAATGCAGATACCTCACACAAACAACATCAGATAATATTTAATCATATGGTTATGGATATAATGTGAAACACAGAATCCCACACAACTCAGTGTACAGTAGTTAGCCAGTTGCCCGATTCAATCAAGTTGAACAAGGAATCATGCCTCACTCTCCGCACAAACAATGGCAGCCGCCTCCTTATTCAAACTGTGTGACAGCAAAGTGCTATAAAGGGAAATAGGTTCCCAATGCAAGGTGAATATTCATAAATAACGTTGGCTCAAATTAATAACGAGCAAGACATTTCAAAGCATCTGCTAGCAGAAGTTAACTGCTAACTGACACGACCGTGCTAGTACTAGCGTTAGCTTGACGCAATGCTAAATGTGTTAGTTAGCTAGCCAGATTGCACAAGGTTTTCGCAAAGATTTTAACAAAAATATACTCGAACATGGCTGCTATTTGTGAGCATTATGGAAAGAAAAATATGTTTCTTATTTACAATTGATGCAGATATTGAAAATGACTCAATACTGCACATTTTTTATGCAATTAAAATCGTCTTCGAGTATCACTGCTAGCTAGGTTCACAGGGGCAGTCTAGAAGCACTGTGCTCGTGTATTCGTGGCCACTATTGGTCAATTTTAAAGGCAATCTCACCAAACCTGCCTGAAAACGAACCGTCTAATTTAAATGCCGATCTTGATGTTCAATATCTGCATCAAATGCCGATCGGGATTTCGCCAGCTGCCCTAAACTAAATTGTAGGCATAATTTCTTGTTTGACAACACTGGTATGAAAAAAAGTACACTTGATAGCCTTATTCAGCAATAATGTAAACATTTATGATTTCTGTAAATTATAGCTACGTATGACTAGGTTTCCTCATCCAGAAAAAAATCTGAATTTAGATTAGATTATTAGTCGGTCGGAGATGTAATTATAGGGTACAGTGAAATTCATACACACACACATACATACATACACAAACAATACACATACATACACACACACACACATACATACATACACAAACAATACACACACATACATACACACACAATACACACACATACATACACACACACATGTACACACACACACACATACATACACAAACAATATACACACATACATACACACACAATACACACACATACACACACACACACATACATACACAAACAATACACACACACACACGTACACACACACACATACATACACAAACAATACACACACACACAAACACATACATACATACACAAACAATACACACACATACATACACACACAATACACACACACATACATACATACACACACAATACACACACACACGTACACACACACATACATACATACACACACAATACACACACACACACACACGTACACACACACATACATACATACACACAATACACACACACACACGTACACACACACATACATACACACACAATACACACACACACAATACACACGCACGTACACGTACACACACACACACACACATACATACACACACACACACGTACACACACACATACATACACACACACACACACACGTACACACACACACATACATGCACACACACACATACATACACACACATACATACATACACACACACACAATACACACACACATACACACATATACACACACACACATACATACTGTATATACACATACAGTACACACACACTGATTGATTTGCATCCCCTATCACAGCACCAAGTTGAGAAGAGCTGGACAGATTGACAGATTTAAAAAAAAATAAAACATGGGTTATTTTTTTTATTTTTTTTTATTTTTATTTCACCTTTATTTAACCAGGTAGGCTAGTTGAGAACAAGTTCTCATTTACAACTGCGACCTGGCCAAGATAAAGCGTAGCAATTCGACACATACAACAACACAGAGTTACACATGGAATAAACAAACATACAGTCAATAATACAGTAGAACAAAATAAAACAAAAGGTCTATGTACAGTGAGTGCAAATGAGGTAAGTTAAGGAAATAAATAGGCCATGGTGGCGAAGTAATTACAATATAGCAATTAAACACTGGAATGGTAGATCGGCAGAAGATGAATGTGCAGGTAGAGATACTGGGGTGCAAAGGAGCAAAATAAATAAATAAATACCAGTATGGGGATGACGTAGGTAGATAGATGTGCTGTTTACAGATAGGCTATGTACAGGTGCAGTGATCAGTAAAATGCTCTGACAGCTGGTGCTTAAAGCTAGTGAGGGAGATGTGAGTCTCCAGGTTCAGAGATTTTTGCAATTCGTTCCAGTCATGGGCAGCAGAGAACTGTAAGGAAAGACGCCCAAAGGAGGAATTGGCTTTGGGGGTGACCAGTGAGATATACCTGCTGGAGCGCGTGCTACGAGTGGGTGCTGCTATGGTGACCAGTGAGCTGAGATAAGGCGGGGCTTTACCTAGCAGAGACTTGTAGATAACCTGTAGCCAGTGGATTGGGCGATGAGTATGAAGGGAGGGCCAACCAACGAGAGCGTACAGGTCGCAAAGGTGGGTAGTGTATGGGGCTTGTGACAGAACGGATGGCACTGTGATAGACTGCATCCAGTTTGTTGAGTAGAGTGTTGGAGGCTATTTTATAGATGACATCACCGAAGTAGAGGATCGGTAGGATGGTCAGTTTTACGAGGGTATGTTTGGCAGCATGAGTGAAGGATGCTTTGTTGCGATATAGGAAGCCGATTCTAGATTTAATTTTGGATTGGAGATGCTTAATGTGAGTCTGGAAGGAGAGTTTACAGTCTAACCAGACACCCAGGTATTTGTAGTTGTCCACGTATTCTAAGTCAGAGCCGTCCAGAGTAGTGATGCTGGACGGGCGAGCAGGTGCGGGCAGCGATCGATTGAAAAGCATGCATTTAGTTTTACTTGCGTTTAAGAGTTGGAGGCCACGGAAGGAGAGTTGTATGGCATTGAGTTGTATGGCATGAGTTGTATGGCATTGAAGCTCGTCTGGAGGTTAGTTAACACAGTGTCCAAGGAGGGGCCAGAAGTATACAGAATGGTAACTGGAATATGTGGGCCTCTAATTAGTTCACAAACGTAATATATATTTCATGAGCTCAAATGAGATTTCTGGTTGGATCGTGTTCTATTGATGAGATGTTATTGTGTTTTTATTGAGCCTTGGAGGACAAATCATCTTCAACAAAAGTTGATTGTTTCACATTATAATGGTCACGTTGATGTCCTCCAATTCCAACGTTTTCTACTTAACAACACTGTGAATACTGCAGCCAAGATTACTAGTGTGGATATGCCATTGTAACCCATCGTTTGGAGGGTTGGGAGAGTGGAACATTGACTATATGGAAAATTAAGAACAGACTAAGGCAGCATACAGGAGCTCATAAAATGTGACTTTTTTCCTCGGGAAGCAACTAGCATCTCAATCACGTCACAAAACAGACACGACAGGCATTACTAATTAATGATAATCACTTCTAATGTTCAGTCTTACTATATTTATTGAAGAAATGTCTTCGCTAGGTTTGATGTAATGAACAGATGAACTACCGGTAATTAACTACCAGTTTTCACAAATACTTTTTTCCACATAAAACTTTGGATGTTTTGGATTATAAGTGTACCTCAAGTAAAATGTTGTATAGTTCCTGTAGACGTGAGTCATCCAACTATACATTTTCTAGTAGTTTCATTTGAAGTCTACACATTCATTTACAATTGATAGAAATACTTCCAATGGTACATAATACAACGTACTCATATATTTTGAATAATTTTTAAAGTGCTCATATTATTGATATCCCATAATAAGTTGTTTAAATTTCAATCAATCAATCGTTCAATCACATTTTATTTGTCACAGGTGCCGATTATAACGCTGTAGAATTAACCGGGAAATGATTGCTTACGAATACCAGAACAATGTGGAGCTGTATACAGGAAGTACCAGTACCAGATCAATGTGGAGCTATATACAGGGAGTACCAGATCAAAGTGGAGCTATATACAGGAAGTACCAGTACCAGATCAATGTGGAGCTATATACAGGAAGTACCAGTACCAGATCAATGTGGAGCTATATACAGGGAGTACCAGTACCAGATCAATGTGGAGCTATATACAGGAAGTACCAGTACCAGATCAATGTGGAGGTATATACAGGGAGTACCAGATCAATGTGGAGCTATATACAGGAAGTACCAGTACCAGATCAATGTGGAGCTATATACAGGAAGAACCAGTACCAGATCAATGTGGAACTATATACAGGGAGAACCAGTACCAGATCAATGTGGAGCTATATACAGGGAGTACCAGTACCAGATCAATGTGGAGCTATATACAGGAAGAACCAGTACCAGATCAATGTGGAGTTATATACAGGGAGTACCAGTACCAGATCAATGTGGAGCTATATACAGGGAATACCAGTACCAGATCAATGTGGAGCTGTATACAGGGAGTACCAGTACCAAATCAATGTGGAGCTATATACAGGAAGAACCAGTACCAGATCAATGTGGAGCTATATACAGGGAGAACCAGTACCAGATCAATGTAGAGCTATATACAGGAAGAACCAGTACCAGATCAACGTGGAGCTATATACAGGAAGTACCAGTACCAGATCAATGTGGAGCAATATACAGGAAGTACTAGTACCAAATCAATGTGGAGCTATTTACAGGACGTACCAGTACCAGATCAATGTGGAGGTATATACAGGGAGTACCAGATCAATGTGGAGCTATATACAGGAAGTACCAGTACCAGATCAATGTGGAGCTATATACAGGAAGTACCAGTACCAGATCAATGTGGAGCTATATACAGGAAGAACCAGTACCAGATCAATGTGGAACTATATACAGGGAGAACCAGTACCAGATCAATGTGGAGCTATATACAGGGAGTACCAGTACCAGATCAATGTGGAGCTATATACAGGAAGAACCAGTACCAGATCAATGTGGAGTTATATACAGGGAGTACCAGTACCAGATCAATGTGGAGCTATATACAGGAAGTACCAGTACCAGATCAATGTGGAGCTATATACAGGAAGAACCAGTACCAGATCAATGTGGAGTTATATACAGGGAGTACCAGTACCAGATCAATGTGGAGCTATATACAGGAAGTACCAGTACCAGATCAATGTGGAGCTATATACAGGGAGTACCAGTACCAGATCAATGTGGAGCTATATACAGGAAGTACCAGTACCAGATCAATGTGGAGGTATATACAGGGAGTACCAGATCAATGTGGAGCTATATACAGGAAGTACCAGTACCAGATCAATGTGGAACTATATACAGGGAGAACCAATACCAGATCAATGTGGAGCTATATACAGGACGTACCAGTACCAGATCAATGTGGAGCAATATACAGGAAGTACCAGTACCAGATCAATGTGGAGCTATATACAGGACGTACCAGTACCAGATCAATGTGGAGCAATATACAGGAAGTACCAGTACCAAATCAATGTGGAGCTATATACAGGAAATACCAGTACCAGATCAATGTGGAGCTATATACAGGGAGTACCAGTACCAGATCAATGTGGAACAATATACAGGAAGTACCAGTACCAGATCAATGTGGAGCTATATACAGGGGGTACCAGTACCAAATCAATGTGGAGCTATATACAGGGAGTACCAGTACCAGATCAATGTGGAACTATATACAGGAAGTACCAGTACCAGATCAATGTGGAGCTATATACAGGGAGTACCAGTACCAGATCAATGTGGAGCAATATACAGGAAGTACCAGTACCAGATCAATGTGGAGCTATATACAGGGGGTACCAGTACCAAATCAATGTGGAGCTATATACAGGGAGTACCAGTACCAGATCAATGTGGAGCTATATACAGGAAGTACCAGTACCAGATCAATGTGGAGCTATATACAGGGAGTACCAGTACCAGATCAATGTGGAGCTATATACAGGAAGTACCAGTACCAGATCAATGTGGAGCTATATACAGGGAGTACCAGATCAATGTGGAGCTATATACAGGAAGTACCAGTACCAGATCAATGTGGAGCTATATACAGGAAGAACCAGTACCAGATCAATGTGGAACTATATACAGGGAGAACCCGTACCAGATCAATGTGGAGCTATATACAGGGAGTACCAGTACCAGATCAATGTGGAGCTATATACAGGAAGTACCAGTACCAGATCAATGTGGAGCTATATACAGGGAGTACCAGTACCAGATCAATGTGGAGCTATATACAGGAAGTACCAGTACCAGATCAATGTGGAGGTATATACAGGGAGTACCAGATCAATGTGGAGCTATATACAGGAAATACCAGTACCAGATCAATGTGGAACTATATACAGGGAGAACCAATACCAGATCAATGTGGAGCTATATACAGGGAGTACCAGTACCAGATCAATGTGGAGCAATATACAGGAAGAACCAGCACCAGATCAATGTGGAGTTATATACAGGGAGTACCAGTACCAGATCAATGTGGAGCTATATACAGGGAGTACCAGTACCAGATCAATGTGGAGCTGTATACAGGGAGTACCAGTACCATATCAATGTGGAGCTATATACAGGAAGAACCAGTACCAGATCAATGTAGAGCTATATACAGGAAGAACCAGTACCAGATCAATGTGGAGCTATATACAGGTAGTACCAGTACCAGATCAATGTGGAGCTATATACAGGTAGTACCAGTACCAGATCAATGTGGAGCTATATACAGGAAGTACCAGTACCAGATCAATGTGGAGCTATATACAGGTAGTACCAGTACCAGATCAATGTGGAGCTATATACAGGACGTACCAGTACCAGATCAATGTGGAGCAATATACAGGAATTACCAGTACCAGATCAATGTGGAGGTATATACAGGGAGTACCAGATCAATGTGGAGCTATATACAGGAAGTACCAGTACCAGATCAATGTGGAGCAATATACAGGAAGTACCAGTACCAAATCAATGTGGAGCTATATACAGGACGTACCAGTACCAGATCAATGCGGAGCTATATACAGGGATAACCAGTACCAGATCAATGTAGAGCTATATACAGGAAGAACCAGTACCAGATCAACGTGGAGCTATATACAGGAAGTACCAGTACCAGATCAATGTGGAGCAATATACAGGAATTACCAGTACCAAATCAATGTGGAGCTATATACAGGGAGTACTAGTACCAGATCAATGTGGAGCTATATACAGGACCTACCAGTACCAGATCAATGTGGAGCTATATACAGGACGTACCAGTACCAGATCAATGTGGAGCTATATACAGGACGTACCAGTACCAGATCAATGTGGAGCAATATACAGGAAGTACCAGTACCAGATCAATGTGGAGCTATATACAGGACGTACCAGTACCAGATCAATGTGGAGCAATATACAGGAAGTACCAGTACCAAATCAACGTGGAGCTATATACAGGAAGTACCAGTACCAGATCAATGTGGAGCTATATACATGACGTACCAGTACCAGATCAATGTGGAGCTATATACAGGAAGTACCAGTACCAAATCAATGTGGAGCTGTATACAGGTCGTACCAGTACCAGATCAATGTGGAGCTCTTTACAGGGAGTACCAGTACCAGATCAATGTGGAGCTATATACAGGAAGTACCAGATCAATGTGGAGCTATATACAGGACGTACCAGTACCAGATCAATGTAGAGCTATATACAGGAAGAACCAGTACCAGATCAATGTGGAACTTAATACAGGGAGAACCAGTACCAGATCAATGTGGAGCTATATACAGGGAGTACCAGTACCAGATCAATGTGGAACTATATACAGGGAGAACCAGTACCAGATCAATGTGAAACTATATACAGGGAAGAACCAGTACCAGATCAATGTGGAACTATATACAGGAAGAACCAGTACCAGATCAATGTGGAGCTATATACAGGACGTACCAGTACCAGATCAATGTGGAGCTATATACAGGAAGTACCAGCACCAGATCAATGTGGAGCTATATACAGGAAGAACCAGTACCAGATCAATGTGCTACTATATACAGGAAGTACCAGTACCAGATCAATGTGGAGCAATATACAGGACGTACCAGTACCAGATCAATGTGGAGCTATATACAGGAAGAACCAGTACCAGATCAATGTGGAGCTCTATACAGGAAGAACCAGTACCAGATCAGTTTTACTCAACAGGACTCATTGTAGCATATTACTAAGAATTTGAAAAATTCAGATAATTAGAATAGTTTACTAAGATGTGGGCTTATACTACTCTGGCTCCTTGCTGACGTTTGAATCTATGTTAGTGACTCATCTTTGAGATTGCATTTTCTCTAGTTTTTAATAAACTTCATACGTGTCATTCTGATTGGACTGTAATTCTCAGAGACGGCTAAATCTAGCTTAATGAGACATTCTTAGCCAAGATTTATGTAAAGTAAATCTCACAAGTAGTATTGAAATTAGCATACATGAGGAGTAGGATTACAATGTCATATTTTTCCCTCATTTGCATCTACAATGTGGTTCCTACTTCGTATGAGTTGGGATTCTGTGATAGCCAGTATTGTTGACTGGCAGTGATTGCTGTTTGGTGTTTTTTCAATTTACCTGGAAATTTCTGGAAACATACAGTAAAAGAAACCCCGGACAAAAGACCTAGGCGAGGGGTCAAAGGTATGCATCATGAACACATATACCCACTCCAGGTACTGTAGGATATAACAATTGACCATCTCCCCACGGACAACGCTAACCTTAGTTTTCAACATTCTGTCGCCGGGCATTATTCAGATGCGATGTGCGCTGCTCCAAAGCAATTTGTTCTCTGTCTTTTCTGATGTTGTAAAACACAGAGCAGTTAATATGCTCTAACCTTCCCCAGCCCTCCCTCCCACTTTCCCTCCCTTCCTCAATCCTACAGATTGAACAGCCCAGGCAGTCAGGGCAGTAGGTATTGTGATTCCCATAAAGAGGGTGTCATGATTGAAATTAATACAATATATCAAGCATTGCGAAGACTTCCATTACACCATGGCTGAAATAAGCCTCCCCTCACTCCCACGAGCCGCTAACGTGATCCAACCCAACATTAATCCTGCCTTGAATATAATTTAGAGGAGTTTTTCGTTCCCTTACCGTTTGAGAATGCTCTCGGAGACAGCGCCAGGGTTCAGGGTTCAACTCTGAGGACGTCTGAGAAGATGCATTACAGCTCCTCCCTACACCCACATGCTCCGAGGGAACCAACCATGCCAATCTGGGGTGTTATCTGGCTGTGGTGACCCAGGATGGGTGAGGTGTGTGTGTGTGGGGTGGTTACGTGTATTTGTGGCTTCCCGTCTGCTGTGCTGGTGCATTCAGGGAGAGAGAGGCTCTGCAGGCTTTGTCATGCTTGTCTGAAAAGACTCAGGTCCAGTGTTAGGGAGGATTCACCTGTTTCCTTAGTGTGGTAGGGATTACAAAGATTCTCCTATTATCTCTCTTGTTCGCCTTCTCAAACATGGAAATAGAAAATATCAAATAAGGCCGTATAACTGTACTATTCTACTCCGAGGACAACAAAGTATTTTCCATCTGAATGGGTAAGAGGATGATCACTAACTCCTTGTGATTGTTGCCTGAACTAATCCGTGTTTGTTCTGAATATGGCCTGATTATTGTTCCAACCCCTTTGTTACTACTGTACAGTAAATACCTCATGGTGTGAAGTGGATCCATTACTTGAACTGGAAAGCATGATGTTATGGTTGTTTGATGGCAGACGGACACAAGACACATTTACCCATTCAATAAAACAAACTATACTGTCAACTGTCGTATGCTTACGAGGGCTATGTTTTTGTCTCTGTTTTCCACAGAGATCGACAAGGAGAGTTGTGGGGACCCTGGTACGCCCCTCTATGGAATAAGGGAAGGGGACAGCTTCCTGAATGGGGGCATCCTGCGCTTTGAGTGTCAGTTTGGGTTTGAACTCATCGGGGAGAGGACCATAGCATGCCAGAACAACAACCAGTGGTCGGCCAACATCCCCATGTGCATCTGTGAGTATGAACATCTACATCACATCTGTTGTCTGGGATTGTTCGTCTTATTTTTTCATCAAAATGTGTCTGAATCCCAAGTGGCACTACTTTTTACCAGAGCCCTATGGGCACTATACTAAACTGAACAAAAATACAAACGCAACATGCAACAAAAACAAAGATTTTACTGAGTTGCCGTTCATATAATTGGGCTCCCATTTACATTACATTTACATTTAAGTCATTTAGCAGACGCTCTTATCCAGAGCGACTTACAAATTGGTGCATTCACCTTATGACATCCAGTGGAGCAGCCACTTTACAATAGTGCATCTAATCTAATCGAGTGGTGCAGCGGTCTAAGGCACTGCATCTCAGTGCTAGAGGCGTCACTACAGACACCCTGGTTCGAATCAAGGCTGTATCACAACCGGCCGTGATTGGGAATCCCATAGGGCGGTCGCACAATTGGCCCAGCGGCGTCCGGGTTTGGCTGGTGTAGGCCCTCATTGTAAATAAGAATTCGTTCTTAACTGACTTGCTGATTTAAATAAAGATTTAAATAAAAATGTATATAAGGAAATCATTCAATTGAAATTATTTCAAGGGGCCCTAATCTATGGATTTCACATGGGAATGCAGATATGCATCTGTTGTTCACAGATACCTTAAATAAAAAGGTAGGGGCGTGGATCAGAAAACTAGTCTGTATCTGGTGTGACCACCATTTGACTCATGCAGTGCAACACATCTCCTTTGCATAGAGTTGAATAGGGCTGTTGATTGTGCCCTGTGGAATGTTGTCCCACTCCTCTTCAATGGCTGTGCGATGTTGCTGTATATTGGCGGGAGTTGGAACACGCTGTCATACACGTCGATCCAGAGCATCCCAAATAATACGCAAGCCATGGAAGAGCTGGGACATTTACAGGAGTTGTGTACAGATTCTTGCGACATAGGGCGATGTATTATCATGCTCAAACATGAGGTGATGGCAGGTGGATGAATGGCACGAAAATGTAACCATTTCTAAAAACATAATTCCACGTTGACATTATGAGCTATTGTGTGTAGATCAGTGACACAACAAATCAATGTAATCCATGTTGAATTCAGGCTGTAACATAACACAATGTGAAGAAAGTGAAGGGGTGTGAATACATTCTGAAGGCACTGTATGTACACAACAAAATATACAGCATGATAATGAATGTGCTGTCAGATATGACGGTATTTACAAATATAAAGTGTATTGGTAGAGGGTAGTGTATTGGTAGAGGGTAGTGTCTTGGTAGAGGGTATTGTCTTGGTAGAGGGTAGTGTCTTGGTAGAGGATAGTGTCTTGGTAGAGGATAGTGTCTTGGTAGAGGATAGTGTCTTGGTAGAGATAGGAGAGGTTAGTGTCTTGGTAGTAGTAGATAGTGTCTTGGTAGAGGGTAGTGTATTGGTAGAGGATAGTGTCTTGGTAGAGGTTAGTGTCTTGGTAGAGGGTAGTGTATTGGTAGAGGGTAGTGTATTGGTAGAGGGTAGTGTATTGGTAGAGGGTAGTGTATTGGTAGAGGGTAGTGTCTTGGTAGAGGTTAGTGTCTTGGTAGAGGGTAGTGTATTGGTAGAGGGTAGTGTATTGGTAGAGGGTAGTGTATTGGTAGAGGGTAGTGTCTTGTTAGAGGGTAGTGTCTTGGTAGAGGGTAGTGTCTTGTTAGAGGGTATTGTCTTGGTAGAGGGTAGTGTCTTGGTAGAGGGTAGTGTCTTGGTACCCTCTTGGTAGAGGGTAGTGTCTTGGTAGAGGGTAGTGTGTTGGTAGAGGGTAGTGTCTTGGTAGAGGGTAGTGTCTTGGTAGAGGCTGGTGTCTTGGTAGAGGGTAGTGTCTTGGTAGAGGGTAGTGTCTTGGTAGAGGTTAGTGTCTTGGTAGAGGGTAGTGTATTGGTAGAGGGTAGTGTATTGGTAGAGGGTAGTGTCTTGTTAGAGGGTATTGTCTTGGTAGAGGGTAGTGTCTTGTTAGAGGGTAGTGTCTTGGTAGAGGATAGTGTCTTGGTAGAGGGTAGTGTATTGGTAGAGGGTAGTGTCTTGTTAGAGGGTATTGTCTTGGTAGAGGGTAGTGTCTTGGTAGAGGGTAGTGTCTTGGTAGAGGGTAGTGTCTTGGTAGAGGATAGTGTCTTGGTAGAGGATAGTGTCTTGGTAGAGGTTAGTGTCTTGGTAGAGGTTAGTGTCTTGGTAGAGGGTAGTGTCTTGGTAGAGGATAGTGTCTTGGTAGAGGGTAGTGTCTTGGTAGAGGGTAGTGTCTTGGTAGAGGGTAGTGTCTTGGTACCCTCTTGGTAGAGGGTAGTGTCTTGGTAGAGGGTAGTGTCTTGGTAGAGGTTAGTGTATTGGTAGAGGGTAGTGTCTTGGTAGAGGGTAGTGTCTTGGTAGAGGCTGGTGTCTTGGTAGAGGGTAGTGTCTTGGTAGAGGGTAGTGTCTTGGTAGAGGTTAGTGTCTTGGTAGAGGTTAGTGTCTTGGTAGAGGATAGTGTCTTGGTAGAGGGTAGTGTCTTGTTAGAGGGTAGTGTCTTGGTAGAGGTTAGTGTCTTGGTAGAGGGTAGTGTCTTGGTAGAGGGTAGTGTCTTGGTAGAGGGTAGTGTCTTGGTAGAGGGTAGTGTCTTGGTAGAGGGTATTGTCTTGGTAGAGGATAGTGTCTTGGTAGATGGTAGTGTCTTGGTAGAGGATAGTGTCTTGGTAGATGGTAGTGTCTTGGTAGAGGGTAGTGTCTTGGTAGAGGGTGGTGTCTTGTTAGAGGGTAGTGTCTTGGTAGAGGTTAGTGTCTTGGTAGAGGGTAGTGTCTTGGTAGAGGTTAGTGTCTTGGTAGATGGTAGTGTCTTGGTAGAGGTTAGTGTCTTGGTAGAGGGTAGTGTCTTGGTAGAGGGTAGTGTCTTGGTAGAGGGTAGTGTCTTGGTAGAGGTTAGTGTCTTGGTAGAGGTTAGTTTCTTGGTAGAGGGTAGTGTCTTGGTAGAGGGTAGTGTCTTGGTAGACTGTAGTGTCTTGGTACAGCGTAGTGTCTTGGTACAGCGTAGTGTCTTGTCTCCCACATCAATCTACAGTCTTGTCAGTGTCTTCTGTAATCAAAACCAGTGATACCAGATCCCTGTAGATTATGATGTTGATACCATATTAACAGATGTTTCATCAATTTCTGCTACATTCAGTTCCAGGCATTATGAAGTGCGTTTACGCCATCTTTTGTCTTTGCCCCCATCCCTCTCCTCTACAGTCCCATGCCTGTCCAACTTCACAGCGCCAATGGGCACAGTCCTATCACCCGACTACCCAGAAGGCTACAGCAACAACATGAACTGCGTGTGGCTGATCCTATCGGAACCCGGCAGCCGCATCCACCTGGCCTTCAACGACTTTGACCTGGAGGCGCCTTACGACTTCCTCACCGTGAAGGACGGCGAGCTGCTGGACGCCACCGTCCTGGGACGCTTCTCGGGGACCGAGTCCCCCTCCCACCTCGACAGTAACACTAACATACTGAGGCTAGAGTTCCAGGCCGACCACTCCATGGCCGGACGAGGGTTCAACATCACCTACAGCAGTAGGTTTCACCTTGATGTTGCGTTCTGTGCTGTCCTTCGTTTGATTTGACCATGTTAGTTGATTAGGGCTCAGTTCAGTTGAACCCATGTTGTGCTATTTCCATGGTTACTCTGCCATAAACCAAGTGCAATTGAGTTTGGCCCTTGGTAATGTTAGCTGTGGCCATTTCTTTCTTTTTGTGGCACCTTGTGGTGACTTTACAGTAATGACTATAGTCCTTGTATATTTTGTCCTGATTGAATCCTTATGATATTTGTCCTACCCTGGCCTATCTCATATCTGTTTCAATTGTTTTTAGTTATCACGTAAGGGCTTAATCAATTTCCACCCAATCGACTTTGCCCTCACAGTTATGGTTATCCTTTTCAAAATGGCCTCATAACTGTTGCTTTCTGAAGGAGACGCAACATGTCACACCAATCCATCACTTCTGTCAAAAGAATGTGGGGGAAAAAAGAGGCCATGAAATATTTTGTGCAAATAAGGCCCAAGTCATTAGGAACAATTGTAGGAGCTGGCCTTTCTGATTGACAACCAAACTCCATGTTATTTTAGTAAGGTACTGTCAGTGACATGATTGAGCAATGTTGCACTGATGTTATGTTCGACTGGGGGCTTTCTGTCTCAAGACATCCATCAGTCAGTCAGTCTGACTTGACCTGCGAGGCTATGGTAACAAGAGTTTAAGGCCAATTTACTTGGAAGACATCTTCCTGCAGGGATTAAATCTCCTCTACGCTTCATAAAGTTCTGAAAAAATTGCTTTGAGGTCACTAGCACTACAAGGGAAAAAACAAACACCCTTTAGGGGAAAGTGGTTGTTTTCATGTCGTGAAGTGCCCTAGACTATCGTCTTGAGTCTCTTAATGCTTAACACTAGAGCCCTTTCAACTTCCCCTTTGTTACGAGGTCTATGCTCAACCTATGCTGGTGTCACTAGAAGTGAAGTGTTGGCTTCTGTTTGTCTTTACAATCCTACTCTAGATTTGAGCAACCAACTCAGACCATAACTAGCCTCGCCCCAACCGCTCAGGCATCTCAAATGTAAAAATTAGGGTTGTACCGAATAAACTCACCCCACAGCATGAAATGTCACCAATGCCGCCATTTAATCAGATGATTTTCCGTGGCACAACTGGTTTGTAGGTTTTCAAGCTAGCAGTTACATGGGTGTACGATCAGAAGATCATTGGTTGGAGCCCAGTAAGGCGACAGGGACGGACAAGGAAGCAAATCAGTTAGCAGTTACATCTGGCAAAGCGAAATCAAAACATTTGTGTTTTCAGCGTTCGGCCACAACGAGTGTCCCGACCCGGGCATCCCGATAAATGCGAGGCGCTTCGGGGACAACTTCCAACTGGGCAGCTCCATCTCAGTGATCTGTGAGGACGGCTTCATCAAGACCCAGGGGTCCCAGACCATCACCTGTGAGCTGGACAACGGCAAGGTGATGTGGAGCGGACCCATCCCTAAATGTGAAGGTAATTATCCTGCTCTTCCTGGGGAGAGGAGAGACTGGGTGTGTTTGTGTTGGGTGTGTGTAGGTGTGTTCGTGTGTGAGTGCATGTTTGTGTGTATGTGTGTGTACATGTGCACGTCCGTACATGCATGTATTTTAGGGTAATTACCCTGTTCCTGACACAGACAAAAGTCTAAGTGAGTGTAAGCGGATTGGATACTAGAGGATAATCACCTGTGTGTTGTAGGATACTAGAGGACACTCACCTGTGTGTTGGAGGATACTAGAGGACACTCACCTGTGTGTTGTAGGATACTAGAGGGCACTCACCTGTGTGTTGTAGGATACCAGAGGACGCTCACCTGTGTGTTGGAGGATACTAGAGGGCACTCACCTGTGTGTTGTAGGATACTAGAGGACACTCACATGTGTGTTGGAGGATACTAGAGGGCACTCACCTGTGTGTTGTAGGATACTAGAGGACACTCACCTGTGTGTTGGAGGATACTAGAGGGCACTCACCTGTGTGTTGTAGGATACTAGAGGACGCTCACCTGTGTGTTGGAGGATACTAGAGGGCACTCACCTGTGTGTTGTAGGATACTAGAGGACACTCACCTGTGTGTTGGAGGATACTAGAGGGCACTCACCTGTGTGTTGTAGGATACTAGAGGACACTCACCTGTGTGTTGGAGGATACTAGAGGGCACTCACCTGTGTGTTGGGGGATACTAGAGGACACTCACCTGTGTGTTGGGGGATACTAGAGGACACTCACCTGTATGTTACAGGATACTAGAGGACACTCACCTGTGTGTTGTAGGATACTAGAGGACACTCACCTGTATGTTACAGGATACTAGAGGACACTCACCTGTGTGTTGGAGGATACTAGGGAAGGCTTAGGGACACCTGGAGATTGGGGACAGGAAACAAGGGTACTGTAGGCCAAGCAGTCACCTTCAATCTGACTTCCTGTCAGTCATTCACCCTGCACCTTATGTTCCTGATGCTGTGGTGACATCACTCAGATGGAGAAGGAATAAAGAGCCTCATGTTAGCATGTACAGTACGCTGTATGACACTGTTTACCAGATTAGATCATCAAGCAGGGCATTTTGAGTTATTTAAAACTCTCTCTCTTAAAACTCTCTCTCCCCCCTCCCCTCCGTAGCCCCCTGTGGAGGCCACTTCTCCTCTCCCAGTGGGGTAATCCTGTCCCCAGGGTGGCCTGGATACTATAAAGGCTCCCTCAGCTGTGAGTGGGTCATCGAGACCGAGCCCGGACGCTCCATCAAGATCACCTTTGACAAGTACTTGTCCATTATATCATTAAAGTTGTTCAATGTATTCTATTTTATTCTATTAGCATTCCCAAACTGTTGAGTACGGAGAATGGATTTCTGCATCAATGAATACACCCATAATGGAATCTTATTGCTTATTTATTGTATATTTATAAAGTCTGCTTTGAAAGTGCTTTTTAGTGCAGTAGTAGACTTAATCGAAGTTTATGCAACTGTAGCACTGACTATGTATTATCACAAGTAAATAAAATGTGTATATTTCATAATTCTTCTGTCATTGGTCCAGGTTTCAGACAGAGCTGGGCTATGACTTCTTGGAGATCCACGATGGGCCCAACCTGCTCTCTCCTCTGGTCGGCTCATTCAACGGTACCCAGGTGCCCCAGTTCCTGTTCAGCAGTACTAACCACCTGTACATGCTCTTCACCACCGACAACAGCCGCTCCAACAGTGGATTTAAGATCATCTATGAGAGTAAGTCTAGTGTAGTGACCCAGGTGTTCCTGGTCAGATCATCTACCATAGTACTAGTCTAGTGTAATGACCCAGGTGTTCCTGGTCAGATCATCTACCATAGTACTAGTCTAGTGTATTGACCCAGGTGTTCCTGGTCAGATCATCTACCATAGTACTAGTCTAGTGTAATGACCCAGGTGTTCCTGGTCAGATCATCTACCATAGTACTAGTCTAGTGTAATGACCCAGGTGTTCCTGGTCAGATCATCTACCATAGTACTAGTCTAGTGTAATGACCCAGGTGTTCCTGGTCAGATCATCTACCATAGTACTAGTCTAGTGTAATGACCCAGGTGTTCCTGGTCAGATCATCTACCATAGTACTAGTCTAGTGTAATGACCCAGGTGTTCCTGGTCAGATCATCTACCATAGTACTAGTCTAGTGTAATGACCCAGGTGTTCCTGGTCAGATCATCTACCATAGTACTAGTCTAGTGTAATGACCCAGGTGTTCCTGGTCAGATCATCTACCATAGTACTAGTCTAGTGTATAATGACCCAGGTGTTCCTGGTCAGATCATCTACCATAGTACTAGTCTAGTGTAATGACCCAGGTGTTCCTGGTCAGATCATCTACCATAGTACTAGTCTAGTGTAATGACCCAGGTGTTCCTGGTCAGATCATCTACCATAGTACTAGTCTAGTGTAATGACCCAGGTGTTCCTGGTCAGATCATCTACCATAGTACTAGTCTAGTTGTTAAAGCTTCCTATTCCCTGTATGAGACGTTTGATGTTGTTGACCCCATAATATTTTAAACTTCAGGCGTGACCGTGGACACCTACTCCTGCCAGGACCCGGGCTTCCCGGTCAACGGGTTGCGTTACGGTCAAGACTTCACCATCGGTTCGACTGTGTCGTTCGGCTGTGACCCTGGATACAGGCTAAGCCACGAGGAACCTCTGGTCTGTGAGAAAAACCACTGGTGGAGCCACCCTCTGCCCACCTGTGATGGTACGAACCAGTTCAAACCAGTTTAAATCATTTCCAAACCGAGTTTAGGTATGCACATCCAGTGACTTTCAGGTGCAGGGTACATTAGGCTAAGTCATGAACTGCGGAAGCATTCACAGTCTGCATGGTATGGACAGTAGCCATGGTGACCAAGGTTGTGGCAGAATCCTATTAGCCTGTTTACCAGATGTGTTTGTTCCTCACATGTCGTGGTCATTGTGGTGCTGAACACATAACAAGTGGGATCTAGTCTAGATCTGGGCTTTCCCTGGTACATATCTGACCACCAGGTTAGTGATCTAGTCGAGATCTGGGCTTTCCATAGTACATATCTGACCACCAGGTTAGTGATCTAGTCTAGATCATTGCTCTCCATCATACATATCTGACCACCAGGTTAGTGATCTAGTCTAGATCTGGGCTTTCCATAGTACATATCTGACCACCAGGTTAGTGATCTAGTCTAGATCTGGGCTTTCCATAGTACATATCTGACCACCAGGTTAGTGATCTAGTCTAGATCTGGGTTTTCCATAGTACATATCTGACCACCAGGTTAGTGATCTAGTCTAGATCTGGGCTTTCCATAGTACATATCTGACCACCAGGTTAGTGATCTAGTCTAGATCATTGCTCTCCATAGTGCATATCTACCCACCTAGTCTAGATCTGGGCTCTCCATAGTACATTTCTGACCACCAGGTTAGTGATCTAGTCTAGATCTGGGCTTTCCATAGTACATATCTGACCACCAGGCTAGTGCTATGTTCCTGGAGAACTACCATCCTGTAGGTTATCTAGCACACCTGATTCTAATAATTAGCTGGTTGATAAGCTGAATACGCTGAATCAGGTCAGTTACAGCTGGGGTTGAAGTTAAAACCTACAGGTTTGTAGCTCTCCAGGAACAGGCTTGGAGTTAAATCCTACAGGAGGATCGCTCTCCAGGAACAGGGTTGGTGTGAAAACATACAGGAGGGTAGCTCTCCAGGAACAGGGTTGGTGTGAAAACCTACAGGAGGGTGGCTCTCCAGGAACAGGGTTGGAGTTAAAACCTACAGGAGGGTCGCTCTCCAGGAACAGGGTTGGAGTGAAAACCTACAGGAGGGTGGCTCTCCAGGAACATGGTTGGTTTAAACCTTACAGGAGGGTTTCTCTCCATCTTGAGCTTTCAAATCTTGACCTATCAAATCTTGAGCTATCAAATCATGAGCTTTCAAATCTTATTAAATCTTGAGCTTTCAAATCTTATCAAATCTTGAGCTATCAAATCTTGAGTTATCAAATCTTGAATAATCACTTTCAACAGGCCTCGATTAGTTTAAATATTCTCTCATGATATGATGCCAAAGATAGCGCCAAACTGCCTATTGACAAAACCAATGAAGGATGGAATTGTGTTTTTGCGCTGAGAAATTTAGCCTACAAGAGTGGTTGTTCAATACTTGAGTCAATGACAGTTCATGTAAATGGGCTGCCTGGTGAAAGAGAATCAGCCCAGCGACTCTGGGACTGACAAAACATTTTAGCTCGTTCGTCTCTCCGTGTTTAGATTTCAGAGATCTATTTTCTTGTCCAGGGAGAAAGCTAAACTGAGACAATGCAATTCAATGCCAGGCCATTAGGCTGTATGTGCAGGTGAATCACAGAGGCAATTTGCTGTGATGGCTGCTTGGCCTGATAGGAACTGATCTCCTCACCAGATTAGGGATCCTGGAGCACCTTTTACCTGCGCTATAGCTTGTCATCTCACCTCACCTGCCTCCTGCTATGACTCTGAAGGCTTTTATGTATGCATTGGGGGTAAGCGGGAGGGGGTGGAGGGTTGGGAAGCTGACCTAAGTGGAATAGTGGGGAGAATGTGAACTCCAAATGTTGATATTCTGGGTTCTTCGATATGGAAATTGAGGGCACAGCATGTCAACATGAAACATCTTGTTCAGTTCTTTTCTTACTCAGAGAGTGAGAGATATAGAGAGTGAGTGAGAGATATATAGAGTGAGAGGGAGAGGGGAGGGGAAAGAGAGAGAGACAGAGAGAGAGACAGAGAGAGAGAGAGAGAGAGAGAGAGAGAGAGAGAGACAGAGACAGAGAGAGACAGAGACAGAGACAGAGACAGAGACACAGAGAGACAGAGAGACAGAGAGATAGAGAGACAGAGAGATAGAGATATAGAGACAGAGAGAGACAGAGACAGAGACATAGAGATAGAGAGACAGAGAGAGAGAGAGAGACAGAGACAGAGACAGAGATAGAGAGACAGAGAGAGAGAGAGAGAGAGACAGAGAGACAGAGAGAGAGAGACAGAGACAGAGAGATACAGATAGATAGAGAGAGACAGAGAGAGAGAGACAGAGACAGAGAGAGAGATAGAGATAGATAGAGAGAGACAGAGAGAGAGAGACAGAGACAGAGAGAGAGATAGAGATAGATATATAGAGAGAGAGACAGAGACAGAGACAGAGAGAGACAGAGAGAGAGAGACAGAGACAGAGAGAGAGATAGAGATAGATAGAGAGAGACAGAGAGAGAGAGACAGAGACAGAGAGAGAGATAGAGATAGATATATAGAGAGAGAGACAGAGACAGAGACAGAGAGAGACAGAGAGGAACAGAATAAGATCAATGTAGTCCACATTTCCCTGTACGATAAGGCTTTGTATTAAGTGCTTAATACAAAGCCTATTAAGTTGCTCCATTCATTATTGATACAGAACTGCATCTGTCTGGGACAGATAAGTACTAGTGCATGCTGAGAAGGAAGAGAGGAGAGGTTGAGAGGAGGAAGAGAATAAGAGAGGTTTCACTTCCTCAATCTCCCTCAGAGTTACAGAACAACATCACATCAGATAAAACGTGCCAAACTGACTTCGCTTTACACTGAGAGTTAGTGTTTGTCCATGATTTAACATGGCTGCCGTAGCTCCCTTAAGGAAGGCACTTAACCCCTCAATCTGCTCCAAGAGTTCCTGCATCGCTGACGCTGTGCTTCCACCCGCTCGGGTTGTTTGTGTGACTCAGAGGGTTGAGTTAACCTTTTACTGCAGTGGGCTAAATCAGGGTCACACAGAGTGTTTCTTGGTAGTCTTAAACACATCTACTTTAAAACAGAGGTATACACGTCACACACGATTATGGGATTGAAAAAAAGAAGACACCTCTAACATGTCAGAAATAGATTTGAAATATATTACACTTTCGTATACAGAAGACTCAAATATAACAAAACTGTTTGACATAGAAACACTGGCATATATCTGTTCTCTACAAAAACATGAACAATAAAGTGTTTCACCCTCCTTGTTCCCCAGCGTTGTGTGGAGGGGACGTGCGAGGGCCCGGCGGCACCATCCTGTCTCCTGGATATCCTGAGATGTATCCCAGCTCACTCAACTGTACCTGGACTGTGGAGGTCAGCCATGGCAAAGGTAAGCCTTGGTTAGCTTAGTGTCCTCCCTGAGATCCTTTCTCTATGGGTCTAGATTGGCAAAGGTAAGCCTTGGTTAGCTTAGCGTCCTCCCTGAGATCCTTTCTCTATTGGTCTAGATTGGCAAAGGTAAGCCTTGGTTAGCTTAGCGTCCTCCCTGAGATCCTTTCTCTATGGGTCTAGATTGGCAAAGGTAAGCCTTGGTTAGCTTTAGCGTCCTCCCTGAGATCCTTTCTCTATTGGTCTAGATTGGCAAAGGTAAGCCTTAGCTCCCTTCCCTATTGGTCGAGAATTGCCCCCAAGCTGTCCAGTCAAGACAGAGTCATCCATGTCTGGAATTAGCCAACAACATAGGTGATGACTTCTAAATCAAGTTTGAGAATATATATTGAATGTTCCTAGGTAGCTAACACTCAAATTCTATTCTGCCTATAATCACACAATGTTGTTATGGTACTACAAACCTGAAGTATTGTTGACATAGACAGCTATTCCGTCTGCAGATATATAACATATACAAATGACAGGCAAACAATATGTACAAATGTTGATACTGTAGAATTATATATAAATTAGTAAACTGAAAAACCGACTCCTATTCACTTTAACAGAGGCTTGGTGAAAGGCATTGTGGGACATGAATACTGATTCACTATAGGTCCTCTTCCCAGCCCAGCCCATCTCTCTGAAATATCATTATAATACAAGG